>NC_086002.1:11260000-11560000 GCF_030014385.1 Trichomycterus rosablanca | reverse complement strand
GTTGACATCTAAACTATCGCTAAATGCTATCAAGCATCCAGTCAGATCTTAATGTGATCACAGAGGAACCTGTTCGCCCAAAATTACTGAACACTGATCGTCAGGATTTGGTGTCTGACACCGTTTACTTCTTCTGAATCTGGTAATAATTTCAGCAGTTTATCCAAAAGCTAAAAACACCCAAACCCAGATAAAAAAAAAGTTGGGACAGTGTAGAAAATGCAAATAAAAATGCCAATAAAAGTGCAATGTTTCTTGCATTGAAAGACTTTATTTCACTGCAGGGTTTTTCATTTGCATTTTTCATACTGTCCCAATATTTTCTGATTTGGAATTGTATTTGTAAAACTGTAACTTTGCTTCTTCATCAGTGATGGCATAGTTACCTTTAAAAAGTAACTTGGTTACTTTATTTGTTACTTGATTTTAAAAGTAACTTAGTTACTTTATTGATTACTTGATTTTAAAAGTAACTAAGTTAGATTACAAGTTACTTTATTAGTTACATTCAGCAGCTGCCATAATGCAACTGGAGCTGCGTAAGCGATTGAAGCGGAATAAGAAACAAGAAAGATAGCGGAAAACGGAGTCCTCTGTTCACAAGTGTAAGTAAGATAAATAAACTAAAATTTTTAAAGACAAATAAATAACAAAAAGATGTTTGGCGAGTGGGGTTTGTAATGAGTCTGTAACTATGGTGATATTACGTCATCACGTGTAGTACGTAGCGGTGTTGTGTGCATACTGCACACTTCTGTACTGAAAGTATGTACTTCTTTACCGGCCGAGTAGTGCATACTTCCTCCAATCTAGTGCATACTCTGTAAGTATGCGATTTCGGACGCAGCTCGTGACTTAATTGTCGCATAGGCCAGACGTCACTTCCCGAGTTGCAAAAATAGTATCGCACAGTAACTTGGATAAGTAACTTTAATCTGATTACTGGATTGGAAATAGTAACACGTTACATTACTTGTTACTGAAAAATGTGGTCAGATTAGAGTTACTGACATCAGTGTTCTTCATCATTTGAATAACAAACAACATTTACAGTAGTACCTTGTAACTCAACGTCCCGGTCCTTTCTGAGTGGAGTTTGCATGTTCTCGCTGTGTCCGCCTGGGTTTCCTCTGGAAGCTCCGGTTTCCTCCCACAGTCCAAAGACATGCAAGTGAGATAAATTATAGACACTAAATTGTCCATGACTGTGTTCGATATAACCTTGTGTGAACTGATGAACCTTGTGTAATGAGTAATTACCTTTCCTGTCATGAATGTAACCAAAGTGTAAAACATGTTAGAATCCTAATAGATGAATAATGTCAAATGACAGACAAAAACACAATTACAAATAAAAAAATATATATAGAAAAGAAAAGAAAGAACAAAAATGTGGACACATCGTAGTTTTTATTGCATTTTTACAAAATGTCCCAACTTTTCTGGAAATAGGGTTTGTCATCTTAAACATTTAAAAAGCACACTAGAAAACAATATATTAATAATAAAAAATAAAAAAAACATACAAATGACCCTGGTACAATTAAGGTTTACAAACACTACAAGAAACTGTTCTTTTTACGTGACAAAATAATTAAAACACTTTATTTTTCCCCAGTTATGCAAAGCTTGCTTGACTGTGCACAGAGTCACCAATTTTAAGCAGTTTTTGCCACATGGCAGGTCAATTTGTTTATGATTCTTGGATTACATCTGCCCATCTCACATAAGGTGGCTGTTTAGGTAACCACTGCTGCACCTTAAACAACCTCCACTCAACTTCCACTTCTGGCAAAAGATTTTAAATAGTGTCTGTTGGAATTTGTGTCCGTTTAGTAACAAAAATTGAATTCAACCACAGATGTTCACAATCCGCATTTCAATTTCTTCCAAAGGAGTTGAGGTTAGGGTTCTGTGAAGGCCAGTACAGTTCTAAGTACCTAACTCGGCAAACCAGCAAGAAGGTCCTTAGTTCGATCCCCAGGTGGGGCGGTCCGGGTCCTTTCTGTGTGGAGTTTGCATGTTCTCCCCGTGTCTGTGTGGGTTTCCTCCAGGTGCTCCGGTTTCCTCCCACAGTCCAAAGACATGCAAGTGAGGTGAATTGGAGAAACTACATTATCCATGACTGTTCAATATAAACTTGTGAACTGATGAATCTTAGTGTGTAAAACATGACGTTAAAATCCTAATAAACAAACAAACTTAGCAAACCATGCCTCTATGGGCATGAAACAATAGGTATGGTTAAAAATTTAAATTAATAATAACAATGATATAGTGTGTGTGTTTATTTGGTGCGCAAAAACTACAGTAGTGTTATTTATATGGGCGCAGAGATGTCATTCGCAAGGAAATTCCTCCCACAGTCCGAAGACATGCAGTCAGGTTAATTGTAGATAACAAATGGTCCATGACTGTGTGTGAAAATAATAAATAAACAAATTAATCTTTAAAATCCGAATAAAGTAAATAAAATAATGCCATGCTCCTTCTGTATTTGTGAGCCCAGTCTGAGATTCAAATCCCAGACCTTGGTCCTGACAGCTCTTACCATTACACCACACCAGCATACATATTGGTATATTTTTAAATAACCCACCTTAATAAACAGTTGCAGAAAGCCTTAAAATATGCCATAACATTTATAATCCTTAGTGTATGTTAACCTTTAACTTACACCGTATGTCTAAGCACAACCTGACAAACGTGCTCTTAATTATAACCGAATTTATGGGATGCTGCTTGAATCTGCACTGCGTCCTGTATCTTCATCTCTTCTCTCTCTGCACCCTCAGATCACGCCGCGGAGCGCTAAGCTAATCTTTCACCCTTCCCCAGGGAAACGAGCGGCTGGTGGAATCAAAGCCGAGCAAAACGGCTGTTCGGAGAGGTTAGGAGACTTACAGGGTTCAAACGCCTCTTTTGTGTTGGGCTTGTTTGTGGTGGTGTGAAGTATGGCGCTTCACATCCTGCTGCATGTCTTAGAAAGGTGAGATGATGTGGTGGTAGATTTTTTTTTATTATGCATTCAACGTTTAGAAATGTGGCCCTGAGCAATAAACTATTTTTAAACTGCATTTAATTTTACAGATCAGATCTTCAGCATGTCAGATATGTCTAAATTTATTATTTTTTTTAACTGTCGAATCTGCCTTCCACTTAGCAATGTGTTTGGCAGGAACACTTTTTTGTTAACAACAAAATTGGATGTTTTGGAGACACAGTTAAGGAGGCCGGATTGAGATGGTTTGAGCATGTGCAGAGAAGGGGTGAGAGTTCTATCTAGAGGAGGAGAGGAGGGCTGGAAAGGAAGAGGAGGTGATGGTGGTTGAGGTGTCAGGAGGACATTCAGGACAGTGCAAGATACAGATGAATGATCTATTGTAGTGACCCTTAACAGAAGCAGCCAAAAAAAAAATATATATATATACACACTGATCAGGCATAACATTATGACCACCTTCCTAATATTGTACAGGTCCTGCTTTTGCTGTCAAAATAGCCCTGACCCTTTGTGGCATGGACTCCACTAGGCCCCTGAAGGTGTGCTGTGGTATCTGACCCCAAGATGTTAGCAGCAGATCCTTTAACTCCTGTAAGTTGTGAGGTGGGGCCTCCATGGATCGGACTTGTTTGTCTAGCACGTCCCACAGATGCTCGTTTGGATTGAGATCTGGGGAATTTGGAGGCCAATTCAACACCTCAAACTCGTTGTGCTCCTCAAACCATTCCTGAACCATTTTTGCTTTGTGGCAGGGAGCATTATCCTGCTGAAAGAGGCCACAGCCATCAGGGAATACCGTTTCCATGAAAGGGTGAACATGGTCTGCAACAATGCTTAGGTAGGTGGTACGTGTCAAAGAAACATCCACATGGATGGCAGGACCTGAAGTTTTCCAGCAGAACGTTGCCCAAAGCATCACACTGCCTCCGTCGGCTTGCCTTCTTCCCATAGTGCATCCTGGTGCCATGTGTTCCCCAGGTAAGTGACACACACACACGGCCATCCACGTGATGTAAAAGAAAACGTGATTTATCAGACCAGGCCACCTTTTTCCATTGCTCCGTGGTCCAGTTCCGATACTCACGTGCCCATTGTTGGTGCTTTCGGTGGTGGACAAGGGTCAGCAAGGGCATTCTGACTGGTCTGCCGCTATGCAGCCCCATACGCAACAAACTGTGATGCACTGTGTATTCTGACACCTTTCTATCAGAACCAGCATTAACTTCTTCAGCAATCTGAGCTACAGTAGCTCGTCTGTTGGATCGGACCACACGTTCCAGCCTTCGCTCCCCAAGTGCATCAATGAGCCTTGGCCGCCCATGACCTGTCGCCGGTTTACCACTGTTGCAACCTTGGACCACTTTTGATATATACTGAGCACCACAAACCGGGAACACCCCACAAGAGCTGCAGTTTTGGAGGTGCTCTGACCCAGTCGTCTAGCCGTCACAATTTGGCCCTTGTCAAACTCACTCAAATCCTTACACTTGCCTATTTTTGCTGCTTATAACACATCAACTTTGGGGATAAAATGTTCACTTGCTGCCTAATATATCCCACCCACTAACCGGTGCCGTGATGAAGAGATAATCAGTGTTATTCAATTCACGTCATAATGTTATGCCTTGTCGGTGTAAATGGACACAAATTCCCACAGACATACTTCAAAGCCTTTAAAGACAAGAGTAAATTTCAACAGAATTAGTTTAAGGGGCCTAGTCCAGGCTAGACTCAAGGAAAATGGGACCTAAAACGGGCGGTTTACTTCTAACAACCAAGCAATCCCAAGTCTGAAAAACCTTGAGCTAGAATTCCTTTCACATAAATGTACGATGACCTCAACAGACAAGGTGCCTTGTCATTCTGTAAAAATGAAGGCTGCATCGTATTAAGCAGTCAGATTGATTTTTTGCTGATTTGATTTGAGCCTTCCCTTTTAAAAGGAACAAACATTGATTAAAATCTGATAGGACGTTTTCTACCTCAGTGGAAAAAATAAATCAGCAGAATAAATAAGGATGCGATTGCTAATACGATTTATGATTAAAAATCTAGTTTAAACCATCAGTGAAACCTAAGAATAGATTTTTTACAATATGAATCAACAGCGAGATATTCCGCTAGCACACCAGTGCCGAGATTCTGAACTCCACGGTTCGAAACTCTGGTCAGCTGGGTGCCATCTAGCAGGCATGATTGGCAGTGCCTGCAGCAGACACGTTTCTGCTAGGGCGGGATAACAGGACTATATGGGTGGGGTCTTCAAACGCTGTGTTAGGACTCTGATTAACAGACAGAGAGGTGCCCTTGCTAGGGTGGGATGACCGGACTATGTGGGTAGGGTCTTTATCTGTTAATCAGGGTCCTTACACAGCATTTAGAGTGGCGCCTGTGCAGAGTGCATGGATGAAAAAGGGCTCCGCATGGGTCAGAGAGGGCATGAGAGGCAGTGTACCCACCTCGACTGCAATCAGGTATCCCCCAAAGCGGCAGACAAAAACCTAAGAACAGATTTTTTACAATATGAATCGAAGCCATAAATAAATGGGACGCCCAGGTGGCACAGCGAGCACACCAGCGCCGAGATTCTGAACTCCTAGGTTCGAAACTCGGCGTTGCCACAGGTCGGCTGGGCGCCATCTAGCGGGCATAATTGGCAGTGCCTGCAGCAGACACGTTTCTGCTAGGGCGGGATGACCGGACTATATGGGTGGGGTCTTCAAACGCTGTGTTAGGACCCTGATTAACAGATAGAGAGGTGCCCTTGCATAGTGCATGGGTGAAAAAGGGTTCGGCTAAGGGCTGGGTGTGGGTTGGAGGAGGCATGAGCAGCAATGTACCCACCTCGACTGCAATCAGGATCCCCCAGCAGCGGAAGACAAATTGACTATGCTAAATTGGGAGAAAATGTATAAATAAAATAGAATCCATAGAAGCCATAAATAAATAAATAATAAAAACCTTATAAAACTCCACTTATATAAATAAAGTTGATGTATAATCTCATACTAACAAGTATTGTAATTAAAAACAGTTCTTAGTCTCATGAACGCATCCAGCCTTCAGTTTTCAAAAACCGTAAGGCGTCCGTGTAGCCTTCTTGATGCAAGGCCTGCATTCGGGGCAGAGACGGAGGGAACAAGCCTTCGTACAAGCGTCTGATGTTCTCTGCACAAAGCTGAAAAAAAGAATCGGAGCTTAAAAAGATTCTACACAATTTATAGACTAATTAATGCTAAACGAATCCATACGAACACTGAGGACGCTTATAGTACAATGATTTAAGAAAGCTTTTGATTAAAAAAAAAGAACGTTGTTCGCTTTGTTTCAAACGTAGACGCAGATTTAAGTTTAGAATGTTTTACAAGCAAGGCTGTCTGCTGGAGCGAAGCCCCCTGCTTCTGCTTTTTCTTACTCGAACCAAATGAAACTTTATTGGTCACATACAGGTCATACATGGTATAGCTAGCACTGATATGCTGTTCGATCACAGTAGTAGTAAAATAACAAAAGAGAACCGTAATGTACACTAGGGATGCACCGATCCAACTTTTTCAGTTCCGATACAGATCCGATACATATCCTTTGCATATCGGTCGATACCCGATACCGATCCGATACCATTGTTGAATTAATAAACCGTATACTTTATCATGTGGGAAAGACTTCAGGAAGGCATCAGGATTGACTTAAACATTACTAAGTTTGCAAAACAAAATATAATTAACACAGATATAAATGTACTGAACTGCTATTTGTCAATGAAATAATAAACAATTGTGCAGGACCTTGGCACAGCATTCAAATTCAAAATAAAGTTAAAATATTTTCTTAAATATTTCTTCTTAAAATATTTTAAAATAAATTAAATGTATCAGCTGAAACTGAAGTAGTTACACAAACAGTAATCAATCGTATTTTTCAAATATGTAGTGTAAACAGTAATTCAAAATAAAATCTAGCAGCGGAAGAACCTGAGAATAAACGAATACCTTGGTACAATACAATCAGTAATCAAACACTGTAAACAAGCAAACATCTAGTGCAATTCAACATAAAGGGTGTGTTGGAGAAGCTAGCGATCTCTCTACATATACAGCATTTTACGTCATCCTGTGCGCGCTCCCGATAAGGAGACAGATAAGAAATCCTAGATGCCTTAAATTCCTCACTACTGAGGTATCTTAATATTTCAATGTTATTTTGGCTCAAGAACGAGTTAGCGTCCGACGCTGCCTTGGTGATCAAGGCAATCCCAGCATTGGTTTTAATTGCAAGATGCTAAATGCTAAACGCGAAACCCGATGGAAGTGAGCGCGTTCGAATAATATTGACTTATTAGAATCCTGAGGCAGCGTATCGGCCCCATGGATCGGCCTAATTATCCGATACCCGATCTATCTCATTTTGGTAATATCGGGACCGATATCCGATCTTAATATCGGATCGCTGCATCCCTAATGTACACAATCTAAATTATGTACAAAAATTTTTTAAAAATTTAATTTGACATGAAAAAAGAAGAAAAAAATGCAATATAAGGTGCAATATAACTTTTAATATTTTGTATGGTACTCCATACGATTAGCACATTTCAGGCTTGTTCACATTCTTTTCAGAATTAAAATCGCCAAGTACCAGGTGTACAAGGAATTTCTCAGCATAAATAAGATTAATAAAAAATTTAAAAAAGGTATACTATATATGAACATAGAATAAAGACATAGGGTCTGTCCGAAAACTTAGTGAGCTCTCTACACAGATGGCATTTTAAGTCATCCTATGTGCTCCCGAGAAGAAGGCTGTCCCAATGCCTTGATGCTTTAAAATGCTGCCTACTAAGGTGCCTTAATTCTGACTGAATAGTGAGAAGCATCCGATGCTTCCTTAACGCTAAAGACAATCCCAGCATTCTGTGCGGCACAACTCTACTCGCCAAAGATTTCAAATATGGCGGACGAATGTGAAACACGTTCTTTTTAAATGTTAATAAATTCTCATAGATTTTTCATTTGTATAAATGTGTAAGTGTCATTTATCTGCAAATTTAGGCTCATCGGTGACAGTTTAACCTTTTTCGATACATGGAGGGAGATAGCTGGCATGCTAGCGGGTTGAGCTCCACAGCCCATCAGTGTTTCTCAACCTTTTTTCAGTCACGGCACCCTTTAAAAGTATGCCAAATCTCAAGTCACCCCAGTCTAAAATGTATTAAAAAACGTACACTCTGCATCCCTCGGACTGCTAACACACACGCACGCACACCATAAGGTGTCATTTAGGGAGGGAGGGGTAAACGTGACTTACTTTTAATGGGAAACTTGAGCCTGGGATGATGCACACAATCGCCCTATTCTGGCAGGGATGGATGAGAGGCAGACGCGGAGCTCCTGGTCCAGAGCCCTAAGTCGCTCCCTGTACTTGTTCTTGATGCAAGTTAGGCTCGAAAAGCTCAGTTCGCGTCATGAACGAATCAGATTTAACATAATTAAATGAGTTTATAGTTTATTTCTCAATTATTTGTCATTATACTAAGAGCACAGCTTCTTTTCTGCATGTTCTCTCTGTAGCTCGGCAACGGCTCTCTTAACTCAAAAGAAGCTTTATTGGCATGACAAATAAGGACATTCGTATTGCCAAAGCAAGTTAGAGAGAAATAATAAAAAATAACAATAAGAAAGAACAAATTTATACAAAAGTTACATGTGCAAAAATATAAAATAGAATAAAATATTAATAAAAACAGTGCAAAATAATAACAATAAAAATGATAATATTTACATTATTGAGGTAGTAATAACGATCAGTTTGTGTGTGTGCATCTCTCTCTCTCTGTGTGTGTGTGTGTGTGTTTTATATATTAATAATTTAAATATTAAATTATTAATATTTTATTCTATTTTATATTTTTTGCACATGTAACTGTTTTGTATATTTTTGTTCTTTCTTATTGTTATTTTTATTATTTCTCTGTAACTTGCTTTGGAAATACGAATGTCTTTATTTGTCATGCCAATAAAGCTTCTTTTGAGTTTGAGTGTCTCTCTCTCTCTCGCGCTCTGTGTGTGTGTGTCTCTCGCTCGCTCGCTCGCTCTCCGCTCTCCGTTTTCAGATTAGAATTTCGATAATAAACGGCTCTTACTATGATTAATTCCCTCTACTGATGGAAGCGGACTGGGTGAATTACAGCCGAACTGCGCAGAAATAAACATATATGTAGCGGCTCCCAGAAGCGTGACTCGGTTCCTTTTAAAGAGCCGTTCAATAGAATCGGATCGTTCGCGAACGACCCATCACTATCAGAATATTTTTGACGGCACCCCTGATGAAGCCAGACGGCACCCCGGTTGAGAAAGGCTGGTTTAAATAGCCTGAGGCTAACTGTGTTAGCTAAGTAAACTAAAACTGTGGTGATGTAATCACTATCTACGTTCAATGTCTTAATAGAATTCTCTCTACTTAGGCAGCAAGGCAGGCCGCTAGGTTTTCGAACATACCCTATGTTTTTGCACTTTTCCCCTAGATAATATTTTCTGACCCTCAAAGAATCACCCTCAATTGTGTGTTCTGGAATCTAGGTTAAACCTCCTGTTTTACACTACAGTCTATTCATGTGTGCAGACTTACTATGATCTTCATGTTAGCCAGCCTGAAGTACAGCTTCCTCTGACCCATGTAGGGTGGGCAAACATCTTGTGGGCCACTGAACGGGGATACAGTGATGGTCCGGCCCACAGGAAGAATGGGAAGGCCGTCCGTAAAACCCCCATCAATCCAATTCTGTTAGAATAAACAAACAAATGACATTAAGTTAAATGTTGTCTATAACTGTCTACTGTTAAAAAAAAAAAAAAAGTGTACTTCATATTAGCACTATTTCGTTCTCAGTGATTACCCCTTTTTAACTTATATATTCATATGTGAGGGGTAACAAGTATTCAGTCTCTTCTGTTTCACTTGGCTTCTCCCATATTTTAGGGACGCCATAGCGGATCTGGTCCGCATACCAGACTTGGCATAGTTTTTATGCCAGATGCTCCTCCTGATGCAACCTGCTTTGGACCAGCACTACCAAGTGCACCTCCCAATGGATAGGCTGTGTCAGCCTCCATCCACCCTAGAACGTTAGCCAATTGTTTCTTGGCGATAGCATCGCTGTGATTTGAACTCTGGATCCCCAGGTCTCAGCACTAGTGGTCTAATGTACTCTACTGCTGTGCCACCTGAGCTCCGACTATATCTCTAACATGACAAATGTTCAGATACTGCAAATTAATAAAATTGCTTTGTGAGTAGGGCTGTCGCACTAACCGCAATTTTGAAATATCGCGGTATAGACCAGCCAACCGCAGGGCATGCCAAGCAACCACATCACCGCGATATTCACGTTTTTTCTTTCTTCCTTCTCTTTTTTTTTTTTTTGCAGGGTCCATTTTGTTTTATACGCTTACAATCGGGCGTAATAAATGTTAAATAAATTCATAATGAAAATGAGCTAAGAGCGTCATTTTCCCGCAACCTGTTCGCATCCGTTGCTGCTGAGCGTCAGGCTTTGTGTTTTAAAATGTAGACAATGGCAACAGGAATTATAGGGAAGTTTATTAATTAATTTTTTTTTACCATATTTTGATTAGATGTGCGTTTTTAGCCTAAACTCTTTTTTTCGTTTCACAGTGTATATCTAGCCTAGGCTAGAAGCTTAATTTAAACCTTTTTTTAATAGAGAAAAGACGCGCATCCCTGCTCTGTTCTGTATTTAACAATAAACACGCATTTCATTGGTCTTAAAGCTGTCTCATCTTTGTCATTATAAAGCAATAATATACCGAATCATAGCCTAACAATAAAGCTTGTTTATATAGCTCTAAAATCCAAATCAATTAAGTCATTTTCAAAACCCCCAAAAAATGGCGATATTACCGCATACCGCGATATTGAGACGGGCTGAATATCGCAATGGGAAATTCTTTCACCGCGACAGCCCTATTTGTGAGTCAGCTTTTGGCAAATATGGAATCAATAATCCAAGTGTACAAGGGTCCATCTGATAGACTTGCATCGTTCCATATCATGATGATCTCTGCAGCAGTAACCTCTTCTGTGTTACCCAGTCTTTACCTAACAAACTCTTTCCTTTAGCAGCAGTTTTGTGTTTTGCTGAACTGGCATCTTTATTTGATAATGACACGTATGTGATAGCTTTGCAGGTCATGCACTCTGCTTCCCAAGGACCCCGACCGAGACAAAAACAAAAAAAAATTTCTGTAATTCGTCTGTGAATTTTTATTTGTGCTCAGGTGTTTTTTGCGAAAAGCGGGATCTAAAGAGAAAGGTAAAGATAAGTGCAAAACATGAAAGGATAGTGTGTGCAGACTACAAAAGCCGAATTCCGGACATTATTGGTGATTTAGAAATCCAGGCCGGATGCATTCAGGCAACCAAATACAGAAAACATCGAAGATACAGTCAGTAACTGTGTATTCATACATCAAGTACTATATACTGTATATCCCGATTTTTTGTGCGTCCAATTGTTACCCAATTGCGTTATGCTTCCTCTTTACGGTGCTGACCCCCGCCCCTGATTGAGAAGAGCGAACTGAGACACGTCCCCTCCGACACGTGTGCAGTAGCCGACTGCATCTTTTAACCTGCACCAGCCGAGTTTATATGCGAATCAGCCCTGTGCACGGAGAGCCACACTCTGATCTGCATTATTCCTCTACTCGGTGCAAACGCCATCAACCATAAGGTCTCCATCTCCCTAACCCTGTATGAACGACAGCCAAACGTTGTTCATATAGCCGCCCAGCCCAGCCGGACGGCAGAGCTGAGATTCGATACGATGTATTCCAAATCCCAGCTCTGGTGTGCTAGCGTGTTTTGCCAAATGTACAGTACCAGTCAAAAGTTTGGACACACCTTCTCTTCAGTGTTTTTTCTTGATTATTTTTATTTTCTACATTGTAGATTAATACTGAAGACATCCAAACTATGAAGGAACACATGGAATTATGTAGTGAACAAAAAAATGTTAAACAAACCAGAATATGTTTTATATTTTACCAACTCTACCTCTGCACAGCACAACTGATGGTCTCAAACATTAAAAAAGCAATACATTCCAGAAATTAACTCTAGACAAAGCACAAACATTAATTGAAAACCATTCCAGGTGGCACCTCATGAAGCTGATTGAGAAAATGCCAAAAAGTGCAAAAAGATGGCTACTTTAAAGAATACAAAATATAAAACATATTCTGGTTTGTTTAACCTTTTTTTGTTAACTACATAATTCCATATGTGTTCCATCATTGTTTGGATGTCTTCATTATTAATCTACAATGTTGAAAATAAAATAAAAAATCAAGAAAAAACACTAAAGAGAAGGTGTGTCCAAACTTTTGACTGGTAATGTATGTTAAAGGTATGTAAACTTGATTATTTTGAATATTCGAACTAAAATAAGTGTTTCTATAATGCAAAGTAACCAATCCACAACACATACAGTGTAGTAACAGACTGCAGTACGAAATGAATAACATTAACTAGTGTTCATTACCTGGCCTTGTAATTCAACAGCCTTCATTCCAGCATACACCGGGACGAAACTGCTGGCTAATAGCACCTGCACGACCACAGAAATCATTCATTGTATAGAAAACAATCTCAAGTGTACAGGAAGACATAAAAGGAAACTGGAGTATTAAAAACAGAGCATTACAGTAAAAAGGGGGAGAACAACAATATGAGTGTACAGGGGAAAAAAACAAAAAAAACAATTAAAAGTCAAATGGAGGGGCAGCTCAGCTGGCGCAGCGGTAAAAACACACGCTGGAACCAGAGCTGGGATCTCGAATACATCGTATCGAATCTCAGCTCTGCCTGCCGGCTAAGGCTGAGCGGCCACATGAACAACGATTGGCCTGTTGTTCAGAAATGGGCGGGACTAAGCCGGATGGGGTCTCTCTCTCTCGTAACTGGTGCAATTACGACCTCTGCTGGGTGATTGATGGCACCTGCACAGAGATGAGAAAAGAGTGTTCTCAGGGTGTCTCTCCATACACAACGCTGAGCTGCACTGCACTCGTCAAAGTGTAGGTGATCAGATGCATACGGCATGCTGCCCACGTGTCGGAGGGGGCGTGGTTTAGCTTCGTTCCTCTGATTTATTGTCAGTAAGTCCTCTAGATACAAACCAGTTCTGTTCTGAGAAAAGGTCTGCATGTCCAAAAAGTTTGCAAGCCCAACAAAGTAAGCCCAGGCATCCTGCTCTTGAGTCTCCTACACCTGGGACGGCAGGTTTTCTAAGTAAGTCGCACTGTCGCCTCACAGCAAGAAGGTCCTGGGTTCGATCCCCAGGTGGGGCGGTCCGGATCCTTTCTGTGTGGAGTTTGCATGTTCTCCCTGTGTCTGCGTGGGTTTCCTCCAGGTGCTCCGGTTTCCTCCCACAGTCCAAAGACATGCAAGTGAGGTTAGTTGGAGATACTAAATTGTCCATGACTGTGTTTGATATAACCTTGTGAACTGATGGATTTTGTGTAATGAGTAACTACTGTCTTTGTCATGAATGTAACCAAAGTGTAAAACATGGCGTTAAAATCCTAATAAACAAACAATAAAGACCCCCACCACCACCACCACACATCAATTGATTGGATCGGCTACATCAGTCACATGTTTCTGAGCTCTGGAAATACCTGAATCAGGTCCTCTCTGGAGCTGAAGCTGGACACCATGCTGTTCCTGCCCATTTTTAAGTTGGTGATGGAAACATGGAGGCGTTTGCAGGCTAACAGGTGAGCGTTAGTAGGCAGGATCTCATCTATGCCGTCCCTGCAGGTCAACAACACTTGTTAGTAATGGATTTGGCTTAGGATATTCTGATATTGCTAATTAGAAATGTCCAAATACGGCCGCTCGGGTGGCGCAGCGGTAAAAACACATGCTAGCACACCAGAGCTGGGATCTCGAATACATTGTATCAAATCTCAGCTCTGCCTTATGAACGATTGGCCCGTTGTTCATATAGGGGTGGGGTAATAAGCTGGATAGGGACTCCTCGTGACTGATGCAACTACGACCTCTGCTGGCTGATTGATGGCATCTGCACAGAGGCGGGGAAAGAGTGCGGATCAGGGTGTGTCTCTCCGTACACAAGGCTGATTCGCATATATGCACTCGCCAAGTGTGGGTGAAAAAATGCATACGGCTGCTGCCCAAGTGTCGGAGGGGGCGTGGGTTAGCTTTGTTCTCCTCAAATCAGAGCAGGGGGTCGGCATTAGTGGAGAGGAAGCGTGACGCAATCGGGCAATTGGACGCAAGAAAAAGGAGAGAAAATGCATAAACAAAATATAAAAAAAGAAATGTCCGAATACTTTTGGCAAATAACTGCATCAGGTTTTTTAAATATATACCCATCAATATAGATATTATTTGCCTCGTCACTGTGTCCAAAACGAGAGCACTGATTCAGATTCCATAGATAGGCGAGAGGTGAAATGAATGCACGCTGGCTGGCGTGCATCGTGTTACCTCAAGGTCAGTACAGTCCAGTTCCCTCGCTCACACACAATTATCTCTTAACCGCATAACACGATGCTCCACACCCAAGGACGTTCTCCCACGCTGAAACATCAGCCTGGTGCTATTCTTAAACGACCCCCCACCCAGCTGGAAAATCACTGTGCAAAAATCTGAGTAAGGGGGAGAAAAAAAGCTTGTGTGCAAGTTTCACAGGGGTGATTAAGTTAATGTACGGACGTATTAATTCACTTTACGAGTCGTAGTTTTCCAGCTGTGGAAAAAACCTGGTACCAGTTGCCCAATAAATTGAGGTTATTTTATTTAAAGTTACGCTTCAGAAATACAAACTTCTCAAACAGCTCAGGTAGGTGCACAGATTTGTATAGTGAGTTGAGAGGGCAGTGTACGCATAAAGCATCATATATCTTCACTGAAGTTCTTATGGGCAGCACATTGGCACAACACATAGCTACCATAGGTGTTTGACCACTCATCATGGGTCAATCCATCTAATGTGTCTGCTGTAGCTTGGAGGTGGTGGTACTGCCAAGGCAGCAGAGGTTGCTGGAGGGGGCAGAAATGAAGGTGCCGAGATTTCATTAGGATGGACAAATTAGGGGCGACTTCATTAGAGGAACAGCGCAGGTCAGATATTTTGGGGACAAAGTAAGGGAGGCCAGATTGAGATGATTTAAGCATGTGCGGGGTGCTGAGGAGAAGAGGAAGGCCAAAAAGAAGGGTTATGGATGCAGTAAAAGAGGACATGCAGGTGTTTGGTGTGATAGAGGAGGATGTAGAATTTTACCTCAGCTCACACATGAAGTCATATCCAGGTGTCATGGCACCAAGCTTCTGTTTCCTGACATTGCTAGCAAGCTTGATGGTGAATTCTTTACATTGCTGTCCACAAAAGGAGAAAACAGCTGTTTAATAGGGTTAACGGACAACCAAGGTGCCTTTAGCATCGTAACATGTCTTTATACTTTATTTAACACACTTTATGAAGAAGAGAATCAGATATGGGCTGCAGGCAGGTTGGTCAAGCAAGCACACACCGTCAGCCAACGTGTTGTAGCATGTGTAGAATGAGGACTGGAATTGTCTTGCTGAAATAATCATGGACTTCCAAGAAAATGATGTTGCCTTGATGACAATCCAAAATTATGCATCTGTGTCAATAGTACCTTCACACATATGCAAGTCACCCATACTGTGGGCACTAATGCACCCCCATAAACTGACATTTTCACTTTTGTGTTTTTTGCTGGTGACAGTCTGGATGGTCCTTTAACCTTTAGCACAAAGAATTTAACATACATTTTTCCCCAAAACAAGCTGTATCTGACCACAGCATGTTTGTTTCTAGTGTCCATCTAAAATGTTCAACTTTGTAACTGCCAATGGCTTTCTGAAGTTTCCACGCCATCTCTAAAAATGTAAAGATGGCATTAAAAACAAGTAAATAATAAATACCTCCAGCCTGTCGGGAGCTGTGATGATAACTGCAGCCACCAGTGCTCCAGCCGATGCTCCAGCACAGGCTCTCAGAGACTCCACTAGCTTGTGTCCATGTGTGAGAAAAGCACTGGCTGCACCAAGCTGGTAGATTCCCATAAAGCCACATGCAGAAAATGACAAATTCACCCCCGCCATCACCGCATCTCTACAGAAGTAGTGGTATATTTACAGATATGTATTTTACAGTGTATGTATACAATAGCCAAGGAATCAATATGCAACATATGTTCCCTCAGATATCCCTCAGAAACAATGTGTATCCCAGTTCAGTATATGTATCCCCATCAAATCTGGATTTGATGTTTAGATAAAATGTGAGTTTATTATTAGCAGCAATGGGTTGTTGTACGTATTTATTATCTTCATGTACACTGATCAGCCATAACATTAAAACCACCTCCTTGTTTCTACACTCACTGTCCATTTCATCAGCTCCACTTTCAAGTTCTACAATTACTGACTGTAGTCCATCTGTTTCTCTACATACCTTTTTTAGCCTGCTTTCACTCTGTTCTTCAATGGTCAGGACCCCCACAGAGCAGGTATTATTTAGGTGATGGATCATTCTCAGCACTGCAGTGACACTGACACGGTGGTGGTGTGTTAGTGTGTGTTGTGCCGGTATGAGTGGGTAAGACACAGCAATGCTGCTGGAGTTTTTAAACACCTCACTGTCACTGCTGGACTGAGAATAGTCCACCCACCAACAATATCCAGACAACAGCGCCCCGTGGGCAGCGTCCTGTGACCACTGATGAAGGTCTAGAAGATGACCAACTCAAACAGCAGCAATAGATGAGCGATCGTCTCTGACCTTACATCTACAAGGTGGACCAACTAGGTAGGAGTGTCTAATAGAGTGGACAGTGAGTGGACACGGTATTTAAAAACTCCAGCAGCGCTGCTGTGTCTTATCCACGCATACCAGCACAACACACACTAACACACCACCATCATGTCAGTGTCACTGCAGTGCTGAGAATGATCCACCACCTAAATAATACCTGCTCTGTGGGGGTTACTGGAAGAGTCCTGACCATTGAAGAACAGCATGAAAGGGGGCTAATGTTCGACCTGTACGAGATGTACGGAACACTGTGATGTTTGTACGACCGACTGTCAATGTCATTAGGTTTACCACACCTTTATGTTTAACATTATTATTATACAGAAACATAATAAAGTATTTTTATATATATTTTAAACATTACAAACTCTTTAACAGTGTCATTAAGAAATAACTCACCCTCACACAGAAACGAACCACATATAAAACAGTAAAATACAGTAATCCCTGGTACAGTATTTTCTGCTGTACCCATTTCAAAATAAAAGTCCCGAGCTAAACTTACGACACTTACTTCAACATGCTACTTAGTACAATTGTAGTAAATGTTGTAGATGTATATTTTCCAGTATTTGTCAAAAAATGTGCCGGATTTTTATGGTTTTGTCATATTCAATATAAAACAGTTTTTTTTAACTGTTCACCCGTCCACCTGTCCTTTTTTTACCAGCATTTTACCATTTTGTCGTCATTTGCTCACACTGCTAAATACTATACAAAGCTACAAATACTGTGTTAATTAACGTCATGTCAGTAACTGCTATGTTCATACAGTAGACCCTTGACTTACGAATTTAATTGGTTCCGAAGGGCTGTTCTTAAGTCAAAATGTTCGTTAGTTAAACCTATTTATAATAATGTCATTAGAATTAATCCGTGCCAGACCTCCCAACCCCCTTACCTAACCTTTCTAATGTTCTTTTTTGTTATAAATACAAGGGTGATTTTTCAATTGGGGGAACTTTTACGTCCCTGGTTATAAATTTGTGTTAAAAATACTTTATTACAAAGCAAATATTTTAGGTATTAAAAAGATCATTCATTGCATCACTAAAAAAAATTACATACCAAAATAATTATGATTTCCATTTTTTATGATGATTTAAACATCAATATTTTGCTACTTTGGCCTTGTCCCCAACCCAGACTTTAAAACTTCTCTGCTGTAATAAAATGCTAAAAAGTGATCAATTCATTATAGAAATCACAATATGAGTTTTATAATAACTTAAAAAGAAACAATATGTAGTTTTTTTTTTTCATATTTGTACAACCTATGCATATTTTTGAGCAATATATTACTGTCCCCAGCATTTATCGTCATTACCGCAACAGTGTATGGTTTCTGTAGGGAATCATTTGAAGGTAACGCTTGTTTATGTTGTAACCATGGAAACAAAGACTTGCAAGGAAGCACATGCCAGCCATGAGAGAACATTGACATTTTAATGTCTGGAAATGTGAGTAATTTAATCATGTATTCCTCCTGATCATAGAGTATATTTATTCAGCGTCATTACCATTTACATCGATATGGCAGTACTTTACCAAAAAAAAAAGAAATTTACACATTATTTATATGTATTTAAAGTGCATCTTGTACTAGCTGTTGACTAGCTTTAGCAAATCCATGGCCTAGCTAGTTTTTTTCTTAAAAAAAGTAAAAATTGTCATTACCGCAACACGTCATTACCAACACATAATGAGATTTTGCTATGCCATTTCGCAGATGAATATGAAATATTAAAATTCAATTGTGGCCATCATTAAGTCTTTGCTCTAAAGCATGTACGCATTATCTTGACATAATTAAAACTAAATTATTACTAATTTTATTTTTCAAAAGTTAAGATGGTAAAAATTGCCCGCAATTGAAGAATCACCCACAAATGTATTTTCCCTTAAATCTTAAATTTTATAATAGACATTCCTGTAATAAACAGTAATAAACAATAATACACTGTAGTACTGTACAAATAAAACACACATCACATTTCAGTACAGTACGTGTGCTGTACCATAGACCATAATACATTTCCTTCTTTTTATATAAATTGTATCTACCAGAAACAACAATAACTCTCATATTTCTTTATTATTTCCTTCTTTATTTCAATAGTGTTGTATTTTGTGGGTGTAATTGCACGAAAAAAAAAAACTTTACTCAGCGATTTCCTTCTTCTCTCTCTCTCTCACTGTCCCCTCTGTCTGATACACAAGGACAGCTACTGGCAGGAGTAATTATACAACACAATAACGCTTTCTTTGCAGCTTCTTTTTGGCCATTTTAATATAGAATTTTACGAAATATAAAGAAAACACAGAAAAAAACACCGTCCGCTGTCCGAATGTTCGCTCACTGTATATATAGATAGAAAGTGACGGTCTGAGTCAACTTGTTTGTGACGTCACGTGTTTCGTGTTCATATGATAAACCATTCACACTCAAGGGTCTACTGTATATGTTGAAGCGTGTTTGCTGAATACCATACTTGTAACAGTTTTATTTATTTATTTATTATTATTTTTAGTGGGTAGCAGTAGGTAGCACTGTCGCCTCACAGCAAGAAGGTCCTGGGTTCGATCCCCAGGTCGGACGGACCGGGTCCTTTCTGTGTGGAGTTTGCATGTTCTCCCTGTGTCTGTGTGGGTTTCCTCCAGGAGCTCTGGTTTCCTCCCACAGTCCAAAGATAAAGTGAGGTGAATTGGTGATACTAAATTGTCCATGACTGTGTTCGATATAACCTTTTGAACTGATGAATCTTGTGTAATGAGTAACTACTGTCTACCCCCACAGGACCACCACAGAGCAGGTATTATTTAGGTGGTGGATCATTCTCAGCACTGCAGTGACGCTGACATGATGGTGGTGTGTTAGTGTGTGTTGTGCTGGTATGAGTGGATCAGACACAGCAGCGCAGGAGTTTTTAAATACCGTGTCCACTCACTGTCCACTCTATTAGACACTCCTACCTAGCTGGTCCACCTTGTAGATATGAAGTCAGAGGCGATCGCTCATCTTTTGCTGCCGTTTGGGTTGGTCATCTTCTAGACCTTCATCAGTGGTCACAGGACGTTGCCCACAAGATGCTGTTGGCTGGATATTTTTGGTTGGTGGACTATTCTCAGTCCAGCAGTGACAGTGAGGTGTTTGAAAACTCCAGCAGCACTGCTGTGTCTTATCCACTCATACCAGCACAACACACACTAACACACCACCACCATGTCAGTGTCACTGCAGTGTTGAGGAAAAACAAGAGTAAAAGAAGGTTAAAAAAGTATGTAGTTACTACAGTCAGTAATTGTAGAACTACAAAGTGCTTTTATATGGTAAGTGGAGCTGCTAAAATGGACAGTGTGTGTAGAAACAAGAAGGTGGTTTAATGTTATGGCTGATCGGTGTATATAGCACTGTTGCCTCACAGCAAGTATACAGTATATACAGGCTACAGTGTGTGGAATTTAAATCAACCTGCTTCTAAATGGTTCATTTCTGCTAACTTTAAAAGGCTGTGGGTGTGAGATGCCAAGTGCCTAAACTTCAAGCTTGATTGATCTAAAGTAAATAGCCTTCTCTGGGTATCAGGCTAACCTTTAAATTACCTTAGTGTCAATCTTTGCTTCTCAGCAAATAGAAGCTGCGCCAAGTGTTGGCAGTAATACGAACAGTAGCACATCTGTTATGAAGAAGCGCAGCTAGGTAAAGCTCCATTAGCTCTTTGTGGTTAAGTCCTAATTGTTCTTGCCTTTACTGGACTGACACGTAATCACTCAGCGTTGTTAGTGTACAAAGCAGTGCCACAGAGAATGTATGTGACTACATTAATCACCTGTTGTAATTGGTGTTCTTAACTCCTAGTGTCTTTGTTGCAAGGTGGTACGCTCAGGAGTGCCTTTCGCACCTTTAGTGTTAAGATATTTTGGTAGGTACATACCCCATTTAAAGTACAACAGAGTATAATGTACTTTAAATGAGATTGAGGTACAGTAATGTACTTTATGTAAAAATATTCAAACTAATGGAACAAAATGTGCATCCTGGAAGACACCCAGCACTAATGGGTTGTTTAAATGGTTTTACTCAAACTTGTACAAATCTCGTGTGTGTGTGTGTGGGTGTTGTTTATATACACTCCAAATGTATGTGTGGGTAGCACATGTGAGATTAGCCACTGATTTTGAATGAGAGGGTCAGTTCGTAATTGCCTAAAGGGCTTTCCCAAATGGTTGCCACCAAGTTAGTAATTTAATTGATTTATACATTGGTTGCAATTGGTGTATCTTTTTTTTCCAATTTATCCTCCGACCCGTGCGCAGTCCTATCGGACCCCTATCGGCCAATGCACTCTGCACAGGCGCCTCTATCTGCTAACCAGGGTCCTTATACAGAGTTTGAAGACCCCACCTACATAGTCTGGTCGTCCCGCCCTAGCAGACAAGGTGGCCAATTAGTGTCTGCTGCAGGCACTGCCTATTATGCCCGCTAGATGGCGCCCAGCCGACCGGTGGCAACTCCAAGTTTCGAACCGAAGAGTTCAGAATCTCGGCGCTGGTGTGCTAGTGGAATATCCCGCTGTGCCACCTGGGTGCCATTAAAACCACCTTCTTGTTTCTACACTCACTGTCCATTTTATCAGCTCCACTTACCATATAGAAGCACTTTGTAGTTCTACAATTACTGACTGTAGTCCATCTGTTTCTCTGCATGCTTTGTTAGCCCCCTTTCATGCTGTTCTTCAATGGTCAGGACTCTCCCAGGACCACTACAGAGTAGGTATTATTTGGGTGGTGGATCATTCTCAGCACTGCAGTGACACTGACATGGTGGTGGTGTGTTAGTGTGTGTTGTGCTGGTATGAGTGGATCAGACACAGCAGCACTGCTGGAGTTTTTAAATACGTTGGTTGCAATTTGTGTATCTTTTTTTTCTATTTATTAATGCATTTTCTCACAATTTTAGCAGAGTATAAGATATAATTTCACAGAGGATTTAATAATACTGCTCACAAATGATGTAAAATGAGCTGTTTTCGCTGCAACGAGACGCTGCTCCCATCTAGGGGTGACAATATGACAATAACACCCGTAATAGAAGCTGTGAAAAGCTTTTCTAGCGATCTCTAATTCATTCTTTCTGTGCGGCCCGGTAATAAATAGCTCCGGGGCCCATTGGTTGGGGACCACTGCGCTAGCGGAATATCCCGCTGCGCCACCTAGGCACCCAAGCAACTGGTGTATCTTAAAGTCAGACAAAATATCAAACAAAAAGTCATGCAAAAGCCATACACAAAAAGTTCAGTGAAATTCATCTTGATATTGTCATTGTATGTAGCTTTTTATGCCGTCATTGGGAAGTGTGAAAGTCTAGGAACAACAACTTGGCCACAAATCTTTAGACAAGGGTTTTTAACCATATTGCATCTTGGGTCCCATCTCCAACTGCTACCATGGCCACAAGATGACTCCAACTTGTCCATGCTAGATGAACCTGTGCCCATTATCTTCTCAGTTATATGTTCTTGGCTGACAGACTTGGAATCCAAAATACAATAGAATGAAATGAATTATTTTTAATGGCCATTTCTGTAAGAAAAAGAAACTCATTGTTCACACAGCAGACTGTCAGAGCAACCAAGGCTACGGAAGATTCTTTCTTTTTTTTTCTATTACTGTTCCTTTTGAACGGTGCAGGTAGGGTCCTTATTGTTCACAGCTTGCCAAGGGAACTGAAGATTTTCCTGCTAGACCTTTATCCTGTGCTGTAAATGGATATCACTGGGTGCTTGAGTGTCCAGTATTTCCATTTCAGCTTTCAAAAATTGTAAAAATGCTTTTCTATTTTGTCATAATACAGTGTGGAACCAATAAGAGGCCACTTCTGTTTCTCTTTTTTTTTTTTTTTTTCAAGCACTTTATGTTGGAATTGTACACCGATCAGCCATAACATTAAAACCACCTCCTTGTTTCTACACTCACTGTCCATTTTATCAATTCCACTTACCATATAGAAGCACTTTGTAGTTCTACAATTACTGACTGTAGTCCATCTATTTCTTTACATAGCTTTTTAGCCTGCTTTCACCCTGTTCTTCAATGGTCAGGACCACCACAGAGTAGGTATTATTTAGGTGGTGGGTCATTCTCAGCACTGCAGTGACACTGACATGGCGGTGGAGTTAGTGTGTGTTGTGCTGGTATGAGTGGATCACACACAGCAGCGCTGCTGGAGTTTTTATTAAACACCGTGTAAATGGCAGAGCTGGGATTCAAACTTTTAACATTTAGGTTAATAGCCCAAAGCTCGCTCTACCCACTAGGCTACCACTTTCCCTATGGGTGGTGCCAAAGACACACCAAGGACGACACTTGGACCAAGTCATACACACAAGATGCAGAATCGGCCACACCAGAATAACCCCACCAACACCTGAAAAAAGGAGAAAACAACCCAACCCGTGATAGAATGCACCAAATACACCAAAGAAAGACAACAAGTACATGAAAATAAAAAAAGGAAAATATAATAGACACAAAATTTGAAGACAAGACACAATAAGCAGACGTAAACATAATACTGATAATGCCATAAAATGACACATACTGTACGTATGTGTTAAACATATAGCATTAAGGCTGCTCAGGTGGCGCAGTGGTAAAATACGCTAGCGCACCAGAGCTGGGATTTTTTTTTTTTTCCACTTTTCCCCCCATTTTTTCTTCCCTAATCTAGTCATGTCCAATTACCCTGATTGCGTCCTCTATACTGATTCGACCCTTCACCGCTGACTGAGGACGCCTCTCAACTGACATACGCCCCCTCCGGCACGTACAGTCAGTACAGATAGTGCATTTTTCACCTGCAAGAGTCGAGTTCATACTCTGATGGGCACCGTGTATGGAGGGCCACACCCCCATCAGCATTATTCCTCAGCCCTGTGCAGGCGCCATCAGTCAGCCAGCAGGGGCCGCAGTTGCACCACTTATGAGGACCTATGATCCGACTTTCTTACCCTCTTACCCTGAACAACAGCCAATCGTTGTTCATGCTGCCGCCCAGCCCAGTCGGAAAGGCAGAGCTGAGATTCGATACGATGTATTCAAAACCCCAACTCTGGTGCGCTAGCGTACTTTACCGCTGCGCCACCTGAGCGGCTCAAGAGCTGCGATTTTGAATACATCGTATCGAATCTCAGCTCTGCCATCCGGCTGGGCGGCTACATGAACAACGATTGGTGGGATAAGTCGGACCAGGGTTCCTCATAACTGGTGCAATTATGACCTCTGCTGGATGATTGATTGGCACTTGCGTGGAGTTGGGGAATAATGCTGTTCGGGGTGTGGCTCTCCGTACACAAGGCTGGTCCGCATATGAACTCACCTCGTGCAGTTGAAAAGATGCAGTCGATACTGCTCACGTGTCGGAGGGGGCGTGTGTCAGTGGAGGGTTGTATCGGTAGAGGTAAAGCGTAACGCAACCAGGGTAGGTGGATACGACTAGATTAGGAAAGAAAATAGCATTAAAATCTAAACAAACTGTATGATAAAGTACATGGGCTCATGTCTGTCATGCTTTTATAAAAAACGATACAAATTAATGATGTATCATCATATGCACAATTTTCACGCTGCACATCTGTGTTCTTGGCTGTGGGTTTTAACCTGATCAAACATGAATATTTGTTGCCAAGAATATGCAAACATGTTTATCATACACTCCGATGATCACTTGTTACTTAGGGCATCTGCTACATTCACAAGAGAAGAAAACATGCCACCTAATTAGCACAGATACATAAATGTTATTGCGAGGAGCTGGCTTTGGCGAAGCATTAGCCTGTCTGTTTTCTCCCCTCGGTTCTGTTGTGTTGTCTCATTAGCAGTTCTATCTGTCAGATGTTTTAATCTCACTTTTATTGATTCATTATTATTTTGCTGTTGTGTAAGCCGAGTGAACAAGTCATCTTACTTTATAACTACAGTTTGCTTTATTAATGCTTTATCCTGATCAGTGTTCCTCTTAAGTCTATCAGGAAGATACACGGTGCAAGGCTGGAACACACCATGACTGAAGAGCTATAATACATTGCAGGGTATCACATACTACCCCATTTATTCACTCTCACATCCTGTTTCACACCTAGACACAATTTAAACCACTTTACACAACTTTACATACACATATAATTGATTAGGGAACTCAATGCCTTTTAATGGTACAAAACTTATAAGCAATTTAGATTATCAACCTAGTGTTGTAAAACGTTCTTTTGTCTCATTGACTGTCCCTCTGGCTAAAAAGAATTTTCATAACATGATGCTTTCCATTCCATATTTTTACACTTGGTATATTATTACCTTGCTGATCACACTTCATATGATTTTATGCCACACATACTGTACAGATTCCACTCCTAATTGTACAGGTTTCAGTCATGTCACCTGATTTACACACCACATATGCCTTTGCTATGTGCAATACACTTCTCTGGTCTTGACTGTTTACATGTTATATACAACATTAAGTGCAATAATGTCTTAATTGTGATTGTACATACACACACAGTGCAATACACAACTGTTTAATAATGGCAATTACAACATTCCTACCAGCACCATTTTATTATTCTAATGGACATTTTTATTCATTATTTTGCTAGCTTCTGAGCTTGTGTTTTACTTTTTATATAACTGTTCTTATATAAAAGTGCTTAAGTGTAGTTTGTGTTTTAGCTTCTATATAAATGACCTAATTTAAGCATCTACAGGCTTTCTTCAAACAACATCTTATTGTACTTGTGCGGCTACAATGTCTTGTAGGTGGGGTGGTCCTGGTCCTTTCTGTGTGGAGTTTGCATGTTCTCCCCGTGTCTGTGTGGGTTTCCTCCCACAGTCCAAAGACATGCAAGTGAGGTGAATTGGAGATACTAAATTGTCCATGACTGTTTGGCTTTTAACTTGTGAACTGATGAATCTTGTGTAACATTAGATGGGATTGGTGGGTTTTCTCCAGGAGCTCCGGTTTCCTCCCACAATCCAAAAAATTGTCCATGACTGTGTCTGAAGCTTAGGTAAAAATCTAACCCTTTTTCCCCAATTCAAAAGGGAAACGGAATGTAAACACACAAGCTGCTCCAGTAGTTAAAAGAACTAGTGATCTTATAGAATAGTGTTAACAAGAATAGTGATCTGGTAGGAAAAGTTACCAAATACCATTTATGAATGTACAGGGTTTAAAATAAGCTTAATATGACATTTGTAGTTTGCTACCCGTATATAAAAGTAAGAAGTTTCAGGTCAGATAATGGTCAGTTGTTGTTTTGACCTGTACAGAACAGAATAGGTATATAAATTACCTGATTTAAGCATCTACGGGCATTCTTCAAATAACATCTTATTGTACTTGTGCGGCTACAATGTCTTGTAGGTGGGGCGGCCCGGGTCCTTTCTGTGTGGAGTTTGCATGTTCTCCCCGTGTCTGTGTGGGTTTCCTTCCACAGTCCAAAGACATGCAAGTGAGGTGAATTTGAGATACTAAATTATCCATGACTGTGTTTGACATTAAACTTGTGAACTGATGAATCTTGTGTACTGAGTAACTACCATTTCTGTCATGAATGTTACCAAAGTGTGTAAAACAAGACATTAAAATCCTAATAAATCAATAAATAAATAAATATAAAGCTTGAAACCCAAAGTTTAACAAAGAATGACCTGCTTTTGCAGCTAGTATTATGAAGTACAGCCCAGTAACGTGCTTTCTATGTAAAATGTGAGATCATTCACCAGGCCTCCGAGCTTGAAGTGAAATTTCAATGAAGCCGAGCGAACGGCAGCGTTAGCTAATAGAACTATGAGCAGCGACTGAACGGTACTGTAATTGAGTGAGGAAAATGAATGCAAACTAGAGAAACTAGCTTCTGCTTTCAATTATTGAGCTACAGAAATAAAACGTTTGTAGAGATCATTAAAATCCCGAGACTGACATGAAATCTAGGTGAAGGTAAACTTTTATCCTCAGTTATCTTTGTGTGTATTGATTCGTCAGCCCTTCTATCCACATGGCAACAGCTTGGCCTTTTTATGACATCAGACTTATGATCTATTGTGTGTCGTTCTTTGTGGCTGTTCTCGTTCATGCTATCAGAAGCATCACTGCTTTTGCTCTGTGCTCTCCTGCTTTTTCAGAGCAAGAGCTTTTGTCTATGTGTTGATCAGTATCGTGTCTCATAAGATATATTCAACTGAGATCTGGCTGGCCAGACAGGCATTCATGGCCATGAAAGACTGGAGTGTGCACACACACACACACACACACAGAGAGCACAGACTTATATCCATAGTCCACTCGGGGTCATTTAAGCTGCATTTTATTAAGGCTTTATGTTCTGACTTGACCTTGTGGTTTGAGATTAGCCTGGAATCTTAGCAATTTTTGTCCAGTTGACCTAGATTTTATAGCAGAAGCAAAATGACCTCTTCGTAGCACAGTATATAGCCACAGAGCAGGTATTATTTAGGTGGTGGATCATTCTCAGCACTGCAGTGACACACATGGTGGTGGTGTGTTAGTGTGTGTGGTGCTGGTATGAGTGGATTAGACACAGCAGCCCTGCTGGAGTTTTTAAATACCGTGTCCACTCACTGTCCACTCTATTAGACACTCCTACCTAGTTGGTCCACCTTGTAGATGTAAAGTCAGAGACGATTGCTCATCTATTGCTGCTGTTTGAGTTGGTCATCTTCTAGACCTTCATCAGTGGTCACAAGACGTTGCTCACTGGGTGGATATTTTTGGTTGGTGGACTATTCTCAGTCCAGCAGGGACAGTGAGATGTTTAAAAACTCCATCAGTATTGCTGTGTCTTATCCACTCATACCAGCACAACACACACTAACACACCACCACCATGTCAGTGTCACTGCAGTGCTGAAAATCATCCACCACCCAAATAATACCTACTCTGTAATGGTCCTGGGAGAGTCCCGACCATTGAAAAACAGCATGAAAGGGGGCTAACAAAGCATGCAGAGAAACAGATGGACTACAGTCAGTAATTGTAGAACTACAATGTGCTTCTATATGGTAAGTGGAGCTGATGTGTGTAGAAAGCAAGGAGGTGGTCGTAATGTTATGGCTGATTGGTGTAAATATCACTAACCTCCCAGCACTTTCAGTCGAGGTGCCGTTTATTGGATGTAGAGGCTTCCAGCCGGGTTCTCTCTGTACCTGTCTGAAGACTTCTATGTCATTTTGACTTTAAACCTCCTGGGGTTGTGCGGTTTGACATTTGGCTATTCAAAGCCTTATATGAATGAGCACAATGTGAAATCTGAGGGGCAGGGGGATGCTAAGAGTGGCTTTTATTAGACTTCTTACCTATAAAAGACTATACTTTTATTTTATTCTTTTTCTTTATTTATTCATTTATTTTTGGTCAACAAAAGGGTGTAAAGAAATGAGAGGTAAGATTTGAAAAAAAAAAAGGAGGGTGGCACAGTGGCCTTACAGCCTGTATTTGCTTGTATGAGTGGGTCAGACACAGCAATGCTGCTGGAGTTTTTAAACACCTCACTGTCACTGCTGGACTGAGAATAGTCCACCAACCTAAAATATCTAGCCAACAGTACCCGGTGGGCAGCTTCCTGTGACCACTGATGAAGGTCTCAAAGATGACCAACTCAAACAGCAGCAATAGATGAGCGATCGTCTTTGACTTTACATCTACAAGGTGGACCAGCTAGGTAGGAGTGTCTAATAGAGTGGACAGTGAGTGGACCATGGTATTTAAAAACTCCAGCAGTGCTGCTGTGTCTGATTCACTCATACCAGCACAACACACACTAACACACCACCACCATGTCAGTGTCACTGCAGTGCTGAGAATGATCCACCACCTAAATAACACTTGCTCTGTGGTTGTCCTGTGGTGGTCCTGACTATTGAAGAACAGGGAGAAAGCAGGCTAAAAAAGTATGTTGAGAAATAGATGGACTACAGTCAGTAATTGTAGAACTACAAAGTGCTTCTATATGGTAAGTGGAGCTGTGTGTGTGTGTGTTAAATTCGACATGGACTGGAACATACAGTACTTTTGCTTAACACTGACTTACCGTAGGACGGGTGCAGTACCAGCAGTAGCCACGTGGCGGAGCAGTGGTTCCACTCCTAAGAATGAGATTTGCACTAATAGTCCCAGGCTTTTTTGTACAAGCCCACGCCTTTATAGCTTTAAACAGTTAAAAGTATGTGGACGCCACTTCTAATTAGTAAATGTTTAGGCCACAGTATAAACTCTTTAACTTCGTGGAAACAGTTTGGGGAAGGCTCTTTCCTGTTCTATAATTACTGTGCCCCTGGAAGCAAGATCCATAAAGACGTAGTCTGACAAGTCTGGTGTAGAGAAATATTAGTGGTCTGCATGGAACTCTGATCTCAACCCTTTATGAAAATTTTTGATCGGTACAAATAGAGATGTTCACAAGTCCAAATATACACAAAACATATATTGGAAATGTAGCATAGAAACATTAGCGACTGTATTTTGCTATTTTACTTAGTGCCTTTACTTTCCTAGGTACCAGTTAAAAGCTTAAACTGACGTTTTGTTTTCATTGCAAATTATGGCACAAAATCCAAAACATAGCAAAAAATCATAACCACTGCTTACCTTAGCTTATGTTCTTCCAGATGCTATTACATTTATAAGCGTGTGTCCCATTAGGAATATTATCCGTTATTTTGTAAATGTGCTTATAATTAAAAACCTCCAAACTTTTCCCGGGTTGTGAAGTCAAACATGAACTCGTTAGAAAGCCAATCGAGCGTTTCATTGACACATCATCTGTGTGACGCAAACTGAATCAATGCAAATAACAGCATTTCTTGCTAACAATTAAAATCAGAAGGTCTGATTGGTTCAGAAAGCTTTTTTTTCAATCAGTAGCGCCAATTCTGTAGGAGCGTTTCATTCACATTATCTGTTACTGTGAAGTGCACTACGTATTCCACCATGTTAAGTGAGATTCGAATTCAAAGCTTCATCACTACACCGGAAGCTGGCTGGAACATTTAGCCATTGCGTGTATTGCTGGTTGAGACGGCCGGAGCGTTATTATTAAAAAGCAGAAAATGCCACGATCAGAATGATGTCGGATCATATACAGTGTATCACAAAAGTGAGTACACCCCTCACATTTCTGCAAATATTTCATTATATCTTTTCATGGGACAACACTATAGACATGAAACTTGGATATAACTTAGAGTAGTCAGTGTACAGCTTGTATAGCAGTGTAGATTTACTGTCTTCTGAAAATAACTCAACACACAGCCAATAATGTCTAAATAGCTGGCAACATAAGTGAGTACACCCCACAGTGAACATGTCCAAATTGTGCCCAAATGTGTCGTTGTCCCTCCCTGGTGTCATGTGTCAAGGTCCCAGGTGTAAATGGGGAGCAGGGCTGGTAAATTTGGTGTTTTGGGTACAATTCTCTCATACTGGCTATTCAACATGGCACCTCATGGCAAAGAACTCTCTGAGGATGTGAGAAATAGAATTGTTGCTCTCCACAAAGATGGCCTGGGCTATAAGAAGATTGCTAACACCCTGAAACTGAGCTACAGCATGGTGGCCAAGGTCATACAGCGGTTTTCCAGGACAGGTTCCACTCGGAACAGGCTTCGCCAGGGTCGACCAAAGAAGTTGAGTCCACGTGTTCGGCGTCATATCCAGAGGTTGGCTTTAAAAAATAGACACATGAGTGCTGCCAGCATTGCTGCAGAGGTTGAAGACGTGGGAGGTCAGCCTGCCAGTGCTCAGACCATATGCCGCACACTGCATCAACTCGGTCTGCATGGTCGTCATCCCAGAAGGAAGCTGACGCACAAGAAAGCCAGCAAACAGTTTGCTGAAGACAAGCAGTCCAAGAACATGGATTACTGGAATGCCCTGTGGTCTGACGAGACCAAGATAAACTTGTTTGGCTCAGATGGTGTCCAGCATGTGTGGCGGCGCCCTGGTGAGAAGTACCAAGACAACTGTATCTTGCCTACAGTCAAGCATGGTGGTGGTAGCATCATGGTCTTGGGCTGCATGAGTGTTGCTGGCACTGGGGAGCTGCGGTTCATTGAGGGAAACATGAATTCCAACATGTACTGTGACATTCTGAAACAACGCATGATCCCCTCCCTTCGAAAACTGGGCTGAAACTGAGTTTTCCAACAGGATAACAACCCCAAACACAACCTCCAAGATGACAACTGCCTTGCTGAGGAAGCTGAAGGTAAAGGTGATGGACTAAACCCAATTGAGCACCTGTGGCGCATCCTCAAGTGGAAGGTGGAGGAGTTCAAGGTGTCTAACATCCACCAGCTCCGTGATGTCATCATGGAGGAGTGGAAGAGGATTCCAGTAGCAACCTGTGCAGCTCTGGTGAATTCCATGCCCAGGAGGGTTAAGGCAGTGCTGGATAATAATGGTGGTCACACAAAATATTGACACTTTGGGCACAATTTAGACATGTTCACTGTGGGGTGTACTCACTTATGTTGCCAGCCATTTAGACATTAATGACTGTGTGTTGAGATATTTTCAGAAGACAGTAAATCTACACTGCTATACAAGCTGTACACTGACTACTCTAAGTTATATTTAAGTTTCATGTCTATAGTGGTGTCCCATGAAAAGATATAATAAAATATTTGCAGAAATGTGAGGGGTGTACTCACTTTTGTGATACACTGTATATATAGCTCCCTTGAGATCATTGACAAGCTCCTCCTGTGTAATTCTGGACTGACCTCACCTTTCTCAGAATCATTCTTACCCCACCAGGTGAGATTTTGCATGGAGCTCCAGAGTGAGGGTGATTGACTGTGATCTTGTATTTCTTCCATTTTTGAATTATCGCACCAACAGTGGTCTCTTTCTCACCAAGCTTCTTGCTGATGGTCTTGTAGCCCATTCCAGCCTTGTGCAGGTCTACAATCTTGTCCCTGACGTCCTTTGATAGCTCTTTGGTCTTGCCCATGGTGGTCGAGAGATTTGAACGGAAGAAACTGATTCTGTGACAGGAGTCTTTTATACAGGGACAGGACTAATTTGTGTGCCTCATGGGCACATAACCGGTCTGTGGGGGTCAGAATTCTTGCTGGTTGGTAGGGGATCAAATACTTATTTCCCTTAATTCAATACAAATTAATTTATAACTTTTATTTAATGTTTTTTTTCTGCATTCTTTGTTGATATTCTGTCTCTCTCTGTTAAAATAAAGCTAATTAACTCAAAACACCTGCAAAGGCCTTTAAATGGTCTCTCAGTCTAGTTCTGTAGGCTACACAATCATGGGGAAGACTGCTGACTTGACAGTTGTCCAAAAGACGACCATTGACACCTTGCACAAGGAGGGCAAGACACAAAAGGTCATTGCTAAAGAGGCTGGCTGTTCACAGAGCTCTGTGTCCAAGCACATTAATAGAGAGGCGAAGGGAAGGAAAAGATGTGGTAGAAAAAAGTGTACAAGCAATAGGGATAACCGCACCCTGGAGAGGATCGTGAAACAAAACCCATAAAAAAATGTGGGGGAGATTCACAAAGAGTGGACTGCAGCTGGAGTCAGTGCTTAAAGAACCACCACGCACAGACGTATGCAAGACATGGGTTTCAGCTGTCGCATTCCTTGTGTCAAGCCACTCTTGAACAAGAGACAGCGTCAGAAGCGTCTCGCCTGGGCTAAAGACAAAAAGGACTGCTGAGTGGTCCAAAGTTATGTTCTCTGATGAAAGTAAATTTTGCATTACCTTTGGAAATCAAGGTCCCAGAGTCTGGAGGAAGAGAGGAGAGGCACAGAATCCACGTTGCTTGAGGTCCAGTGTAAAGTTTCCACAGTCAGTGATGGTTTGGAGTGCCATGTCATCTGCTGGTGTTGGTCCACTGTGTTTTCTGAGGTCCAAGGTCAACACAGCCGTCTACCAGGAAGTTTTAGAGCACTTCATGCTTCCTGCTGCTGACCAACTTTATGGAGATGCAGATTTCATTTTCCAACAGGACTTGGCACCTGCACACAGTGCCAAAGCTACCAGTACCTGGTTTAAGGACCATGGTATCCCTGTTCTTAATTGGCCAGCAAATTCGCCTGACCTTAACCCCATCGAAAATCTATGGGGTATTGTGAAGAGGAAGATGCGATACGCCAGACCCAACAATTCAGAAGAGCTGAAGGCCACTATCAGAGCAACCTGGGCTCTCATAACACCTGAGCAGTGCCACAGACTGATGGACTCCATGCCACGCCGCATTGCTGCAGTAATCCAGGCAAAAGGAGCCCCAACTAAGTATTGAGTGCTGTACATGCTCATAGTTTTCATCTTCATACTTTTCAGTTGGCCAACATTTCTAAAAATCATTTTTTTGTATTGGTCTTAAGTAATATTCGAATTTTCTGAGATACTGAATTTGGGGTTTTCATTAGTTGTCAGTTATAATCATCAACATTAAAAGAAATAAACATTTGAAATATATCAGTCTGTGTGTAATGAATGAATATAATATACAAGTTTCACTTTTTGGATGGAATTACTGAAATAAATCAACTTTTTCATGATATTCTAATTTTATGACCAGCACCAGTATACACACACACACACACACACATATATACAGTATATATATATACACATACATACACATCATACTTTTGTTGTCCATAAGTAACTTTATGCGAGTCACGAGTCGAGTCCGAGTTGAGTCTGAAGTCGCTGTGTGTGCGACTCGAGTCCCCATCTCTGGGTACAAGTTCCTACAGACATACTCTAAAGTCTTGAACTGCATTCTCTGAACAGTGGAGGCTGTAATAGTTCCAAGAAAACAGAGCCAAGTGCATATTAGTACCCAACTTCCAACAAACCCATGGTCAGATGTCCATAATAACATACCAGCTAAAATTGCTCATGCTTATCCAACCATGCACTTGCACACCGCTACATAAATACAGTATATAAATACGCTCATGCTAATGAAACCGCACACAAACACTACACGCACATTTGTTATTTGCTGCTCGGCGGTGTGAAACAAGCTCTCACACCTGTCGAAACGCGAACCCTAATCACTCCCGATTTCTCCCGCAGGAGCAGGCAAGGTGAGAGAATCCCCGCCACCCTTCCCCAGCCAGCGCATCTTCATACACTTTGAACATTACAGAACTTTTAGAAGCAGGTGTCTGGATGGTTTTGACCCAGTTTTACGCTGCTGTTTTTGCTCAAGTAGGTAGCAAACACATGATCGTTCTTCACGCCATCCTTAACGGCTCTTCTTCCATTCGTCCTTCCATCTGTCCATATGTTTCTACAGGGCAGTGATCAGAGTAGCTGCTGCATAATGAGCCACATTAGTGATCATTCCAGTTAAAAAGAGAACATTTTACCACCTGGTTAGGATCTCTCACTTAGGGACGGGGAGGGGGAAGTGCAGAGGCGACAGCTCTACCCAGACTCAGACTGTATAACATCATTTAGCAAAATCAGTCATGCGCCCTTAAAATCTGATTTGCCTCTGAGGAGGACGTACCCTTTACAGAGATTTAGGATCAGCATCCACTTACTAAATCAGTCACCAGTTGTATTCCAGATCCTTTTACATTGTATGGGCAAACATATATAGACACCTCTTCTAATTATTGATTTTAGTCATATCCATTGCTAGCAGATGTACACAATCGCCTGTGCACAAAACAAGGTGGTGAAATGAACTTCCCCTACACTTAGGCTCAGCAAAAAATTTATATATGTATATATATATATACAGTATATATACAGTATATACAGTGTATCACAAAAGTGAGTACACCCCTCACATTTCTGCAAATATTTCATTATATCTTTTCATGGGACAACACTATAGACATGAAACTTGGATATAAGTTAGAGTAGTCAGTGTGCAGCGTGAATAGCAGTGTAGATTTACTGTCTTCTGAAAATAACTCAACACACAGCCATTAATGTCTAAATAGCTGGCAACATAAGTGAGTACACCCCACAGTGAACATGTCCAAATTGTGCCCAAATGTGTCGTTGTCCCTCCCTGGTGTCATGTGTCAAGGTCCCAGGTGTAAATAGGGAGCAGAGCTGTTAAATTTGGTGTTTTGGGTACAATTCTCTCATACTGGCCACTGGATATTCAACATGGCACCTCATGGCAAAGAACTCTCTGAGGATGTGAGAAATAGAATTGTTGCTCTCCACAAAGATGGCCTGGGCTATAAGAAGATTGCTAACACCCTGAAACTGAGCTACAGCATGGTGGCCAAGGTCATACAGCGGTTTTCCAGGACAGGTTCCACTCGGAACAGGCTTCGCCAGGGTCGACCAAAGAAGTTGAGTCCACGTGTTCGGCGTCATATCCAGAGGTTGGCTTTAAAAAATAGACACATGAGTGCTGCCAGCATTGCTGCAGAGGTTGAAGACGTGGGAGGTCAGCCTGTCAGTGCTCAGACCATACGCCGCACACTGCATCAACTCGGTCTGCATGGTCGTCATCCCAGAAGGAAGCTGACGCACAAGAAAGCCCGCAAACAGTTTTCTGAAGACAAGCAGTCCAAGAACATGGATTACTGGAATGCCCTGTGGTCTGACGAGACCAAGATAAACTTGTTTGGCTCAGATGGTGTCCAGCATGTGTGGCGGCGCCCTGGTGAGAAGTACCAAGACAACTGTATCTTGCCTACAGTCAAGCATGGTGGTGGTAGCATCATGGTCTTGGGCTGCATGAGTGTTGCTGGCACTGGGGAGCTGCAGTTCATTGAGGGAAACATGAATTCCAACATGTACTGTGACATTCTGAAACAGAGCATGATCCCCTCCCTTCGAAAACTGGGCCTCATGGCAGTTTTCCAACAGGATAACGACCCCAAACACAACCTCCAAGATGACAACTGCCTTGCTGAGGAAGCTGAAGGTAAAGGTGATGGACTAAACCCAATTGAGCACCTGTGGCGCATCCTCAAGTGGAAGGTGGAGGAGTTCAAGGTGTCTAACATCCACCAGCTCCGTGATGTCATCAGGAAGGAGTGGAAGAGGATTCCAGTAGCAACCTGTGCAGCTCTGGTGAATTCCATGCCCAGGAGGGTTAAGGCAGTGCTGGATAATAATGGTGGTCACACAAAATATTGACACTTTGGGCACAATTTGGACATGTTCACTGTGGGGTGTACTCACTTATGTTGCCAGCCATTTAGACATTAATGGCTGTGTGTTGAGTTATTTTCAGAAGACAGTAAATCTACACTGCTATACAAGTTGTACACTGACTACTCTAAGTTATATCCAAGTTTTATTTCTATAGTGTTGTCCCATGAAAAGATATAATAAAATATTTGCAGAAATGTGAGGGGTGTACTCACTTTTGTGATACACTGTATATATATATATATATATATATATATATATATATATATATATATATATATATATACACACAAACCATTAAATAAAATAAAAAACATCCATGCTGGTGAACAAATTCTGGATGGCACAATCACTACATCACTACACCTACACTACAGTCTTCACTACTTACCTCCCAATAAGCATTTACTCAAAAACTGCTTTTATTTATCTCGACAAGTAAACAGGTCTCTGCAGGTCTGCCCAGTTCTGTATCGGCTAAATAAACCAAAGCTTTTTTTGAGATTCTGAGTGCATTTCCAGCACGTAGGAGCACAGCCGCATATTCCTCCTCCATTAAACAACAAAACATTGAATAAACTTGATGAAATCCATTTTCAGCCCAGGCTGTAATGACTCAGCTGCTTTGTGGAAGGCTGTGAGTATGATAAAAAAATCATATACCAAACAGAAATGGCAATAAGTGTGAAAATGTAGGTGTTCAACACAGAGAAGTAGGACTGTTTACTGCCGATGGAAACAATGCTGAAGTGTAGAAAAGCATTTATATGGTACAGTGTTTGTAGTGAAGTATCATTATTTAGTTTGCTTGTTAGGGCGTAGTGGGTCCGATGACACCATTTACATGTGCTGTGTCCTAAATCACATAGTACCATATGTTTTGCCAAATTAGGTGTAGCATGTATACTGAAATATGACTTCTCTGACTGAGATGCTGTTTTACAGCTTAACTTTATTTCCAGTTTTGTGGTGGTGGCATTTTTAAATAAATTAGCTTATCAGGTTATCAAAAAAGGAAAAAAAGACCTGCATCAATAAAATCTTCTATGCAAAGCTGGAGCTTCATCTCCTCTCATTGGAGTCCTGTAGAGCAGCAGAAGAATATGTTTTTCATATCTGCACTTTTGGACCTTCTTAAAGAGGAGACCGTTATAGCAAACATGATGCACCTGACCACACTGAATACTTTTGTAAATAAGATTTCAGGTTTCAATTTTTAATTAATTCAGTTAGTTTCCAAAAAACCCTAAAAAAAATCTATCAATGAATAAACCCTCAAAATAAATAAATAGATAAAATAAAACTTCTCAAAAAACTAATAAAAATAAATAAATAAATAAACCCTCAAAATAAATAAATAAATACATTTACATTTTCTGCATTTAGCAGACGCTCTTATCCAGAGCGACTTACAGAAGTGCTTCCATAGTAAACATTTCATTTCTCAAGTTTAAGTAAACAACAGTCAAAGAACACAAATCTGCTGAAACCTGTTAGAACCAAAGTGTTTTTTTTTTGTTTTGTTTTTCTGGAAATGGAAAATGATAGTAAATAAGTACAAGTCAGCTCAAGTGCTTAGTAAAAAGGTGGGTTTTTAATTGTTTTTTAAAGACAGCAAGAGACTCAGATGTTCGGACAGACAAATAAATAAAACCTCTCAAAAACCAAAAAAATAAATACATTAATTAATAAAACCCTCAAAATAAATAAATACATAAAATAAAACCTCTCAAAAAACAAAAAACTAAATTAATTAATTAATAAAATCCTCAAAATAAATAAATAAAATTATATAAAACCTCTCAAACTAAAATAAATAAATAAATAAAACAATAATAATAAAATAAATAATAAACTCACAAAGAAAACCTTCAAAATGAATAAAATGAAATAATAAAAAAACTTACAAAAACTTAAAATAAATAAAACATTTAAATAAATAATAAAAAAACTAAAAAATAAACCTCACAAAAACACTAAACAAATAAATAAATAAAACCCTGAAAATAAATAAAAAAATTAATTAATTAAAAAACCTCACAAAAAACTCAAACAAAACCCTCATAATAAATAAATAAATAAATAATAAAAACTCTCAAAAAATGTGTATTTATTTAAAAAATGGGTAAAATGACAATTTTATTTATCTAAAATCCACAACAAAATCTAGGTCAGAAAAGGTCCTTTCTGTGTGGTTTGCATGTTCTACCCGTGTCTGTGTGGGTTTCCTCCAGGAACGTCACATTTGCACAGTCCAAAGACATGCAAATAAGGTGAATTGGAGATACAAAATTGTTCATAACTGTGTTTGACAATTAACTTGTAAAGTGATGAATCTTGTGTAACCACTAACTACCTGTTCTGTCATGAATGTAACCAAAGTGTAAAACATGATGATAAAATCCTAATGAATAAATAAATAAGCTACTCTCCCCAGTATGCCCACCTCCAAATGGTGCTACTGTCTGGTCCTACACCCCATTGTTTGATCAGCTACAGACCTTCACTGTTCTGATGCCTTTAGGCTTCTTAACATTTAATCAGACGTTCATAATTTCATTCCCTTTATACAATTAACAAGCTTTTAAGATGGCAGGCCTTATTTTATTAGTGGTCAAATTAGTGGTTCCACCCAGCTGTTCCTCACACTATGATTAATGTCACTGCTAACATTGAATAGAGGTGAAGATCCCTGCCACCTCTGCAATTCAACAGCTGGCTTAACCTCCTCCAGTGAATTACTACAAGATTATTATTAATAGCTGAATTTATTATGTAAATGAACATAATGTTTGGTATTAATCTTCATGCATGTGGGAGGTGCACCCTAGGTGGGAAGTGTTTAAATCAGCAACAAACGTTCACACTGAAGCAAATACAGTAGGAGTTATCCTCCATGATGATGCCTTTACATCTTAAAAAAAAATAGGACAATATATAGGTTAGATTAAGGTTCACATACTTTTGATCACATATAGTTCTTTTCCATCAAAAGAACTCTGGTTCTTAAACTGGTTGTGTTTTTTTGAGAACCGGCCCGCATTTCCACCAGTTTTTGGGAGCCAAGCATGCGTCATCAACAGTCGAAATTGCGCAACGCAAGTAAAGAGTAGTAATATGATGGCGGTGCATGTAGATTACCTCTGAGGATTTGTGCTGTTGTTACAGATGTTCGTTTTTATGCAAAAAGCATCACTCAACTATTGGTGATGAGAAGACGTAGACGGCAACGCCGTGTCTCGTGTTTGTCACATTGTTGCTTTCTTTAGTGCATTTACTTCAGAAGTGTTTTGCATTGCACTCACTGCGACCCTTGGCACAAACAGTCGCTTTGCTCAGCGCTTGACTTGATGTTCCAAGACGAACATCTATTTGTGTGAAAACCATCAAATCCACTCTAAAAGTGTCCACACATATCTTTTTAGCTGCATTTACTTCACTGTGTGGTGGTTTTACTTTTAAACTTGTGTTATGCAGCTCAGGGCGCTGGGAATCAGCTTCTCGGAAGAGTCGAAAAAGCTTAACGTGAAAGAAAAGCTTAACAGACAAAATACTGACAAAAACTGTACCTTAGGCTTCATTCAGGCAATACCGTGCTTAGCAATATGTGTACAAAATGCTGCAAGCCTCGTATAACATCGATTTTAGCCCATGATGCTAAAATGTAATGAACTGTGTTACAGGGTTCATTCATTAATAAAGATGGTTAAACTGTCTGGTGTTTCTGTAGGGTTCTTGGATGGTTGGCTACACCAAGAAAAAGGTACATGCTTAAATGCTAGACTCTCACATTAAAGGAGTTCATTTGCTTTGCTGACATACACTATATTGCCAAAAGTATTCACTCACCCATCTAAATCATTGAATGCAGACCGCTTCTACAAACATTAGTGAAAGAATGGGTCGCTCTCAGGAGCTCAGTGAATTCCAGCGTGGTACAGTGATAGGATGCCACCTGTGCAACAAGTCCAGTCGTTACATTTCCTCGCTACTAAATATTCCACAGTCAACTGTCAGTGGTATTATAACAAAGTTATAACAACACAGCAGCAACTCAGCCACAAAGTGGTAGGCCACGTAAAATGACAGAGCGGGGTCAGCGGATGCTGAGGCGCATAGTGCGCAGAGGTCGCCAACTTTCTGCAGAGTCAATCGCTACAGACCTCGAAACTTCATGTGGCCTTCAGATTAGCTCAAGAACAGTGTGTAGAGAGCTTCATGGAATGGGTTTCCATGGCCGAGCAGCTGCATCCAAGCCTTACATCACCAAGCGCAATACAAATCGTCGAATGCAGTGGTGTAAAGCACGCCGCCACTGGACTCTAGAGCAGTGGAGACGTGTTCTCTGGAGTGACGAATCACGCTTCTCCGTCTGGCAATCCGATGGACGAGTCTGGGTTTGGTGGTTGCCAGGAGAACGGTACCTAAAATCAATAAAGACATGGATGAGCCGGTTTGGTGTGGAAGAACTTGACTGGCCTGCACACTCCTATTCCTTGTGGAAAGCCTTCCCATAATGTTATGCCTAATCGGTGTAAATCCTTATCTGTGACTTTGTATGTGCCAAATCTACCACTGCTTGCTAAGCTGACTCACACTTTTTTGTATTTCTTACCCCCTTCTGACTACAAAACAAATGAAAGTATAAGTGTTAAAGCACAAGCTTAACCTGTCTGTCTGACACAATCGGTTATGTGTGTGTGGTGGCATCGTAGTGAATTCCTCCAGGGAAACAGATGGTGTGAAGCATCATTAACATGTTGATTATGTTAGTCAGTTTTAGGCTCTGGTGAATACAGGGGGAGGACTCGCAGTGCCTGTGTGTATAAGCCCATACGGTGCCGATGCAGTGGAAAGAGCTAGCATGGTTTTTAATCACCACACACACACACCAACTGAACAAATAGCTACAGGTTGTAAATGTACTGTAGCTAATGAGAAAGCTCTGAGGAAATCACACACTCACGGAGTTGCACTTGCTCTTAGCATGAAAAGAAAACATGACCTTGACAATAAACATTAAGGCTGTTTACATCTGAGTCTTCTATCTATTTTTTCCCACTTTTTCCCCCCCAACTTTTATCCCCATTCTAATCGTGTCCAATTACCCTGATTGTGTCCTCTATACTGATTCGACCCTTTTGCCGCTGACTGAGGACACCACTCAACTGACTTGCGCCCCCTCCGGCACGCAATCAGTACAGCCTGCATTTTTCACCTGCACGAGCCGAGTTCATACACCGAGAGACACTGCGCACGGAGGGCCACACCCCCCTCAATGTTATTCCTCAGCCCTGTGCAGGCGCCGTCAGTCAACCAGCAGGGGCCGCAGTTGTACCAGTTATGAGGACCTATGCTCCGACTCTACCTCTAAGCCCCTGAACAACAGCCAAACGTTGTTCATACTGCCGCCCAACCCAGTCGGAAAGGCAGAGCTGAGTTTCGATACGATGCATCTAGAAACCCAACTCTGGTGCACTAGCGTACTTTACTGAGCGGCACATCTGAGTCTTCTTAAATTTCAAATGAACAACTCAAAATGTGCAGCGAATCTTGACAGGTTCACAACAAATACAGACAAATACTCTACTTTAGGCTACGTTAAGACTCTACCGTGCTTAGCATCATGTGTACAGAGTGCTGCAAAGCCTCCGTTGACATCAATTTTAGACCCAAGACGCTAAGACGTCTGTCTGTCTAATGTCTAAACCAACTGTCTGGTGTTTTTGGTGTTTTTTCTGCATATCCCAGCTTGTTTGGAAGCTGGAGTCAGAGCACAGCGTGAATACGTCACCCCTGGAGCAGACAGGATCAAGGGTCTTGCTCAAGAGCCCACCAGTGGCTGCATAGCGAAAAATTAGCCAGGAAAATTGAATAGACATTCTTCCTATTATAAGCCCAAAGATAGGCCGCTCAGGCTCAAAAACACATGCTGGAACCAGAGCTGGGATCTCGAATACATCGTATCAAATCTCAGCTCTGCCTGCCGGCTTGGCTGAGTGGCCACATGAACAACGATTGGCCTGTTGTTCAGATAGGGGTGGGATTAAGCCGGATAGGGTCTCTCTCATAACTAATGCAATTACGACCTCTGCTGGCTGATTGATGGCGCCTGCACAGAGATGAGAAAAGAGTGCTCTCAGGGTGTGTCTCTCCATACACAGTGCTGAGCTGCACTGCACTTGTCAAAAGTGTAGGTGACAAAATGCATATGGCTGCTGCCCACGTGTCGGAGGGGGCGTGGGTTAGCTTTGTTCTCCTCAGTCAGAGCAGGTATCGGCATTGGTGGAGAGGAAGCGTGACGCAGTCGGGCAATTGGACATGCTAAAAGGGAGAAAAAGGGGAGAAAATGCATAAATAATTTTAAAAAAAGAAGCCCAAAGATCTGCCCACTAGGCAACCACTGTTCCACTTGCATTAATTGGTTATGATCTTCAAATGAATGATTACTTGTATCTGATGTACCAACATGACAAGATTGTGCCAGTTCCTCATTTACAACGTCAGGAAGATTCGGCCATTTCTCTCCATGGAAGCCACTAAGATTCTTGTCCAGTCACTTGTCATCTCTTGGCTGGACTACCAGCAGGTGCTCCCATGTCCACTACTAAACCCCTGCAACTTATTCCAAAAACCTAAACACTGCCATATCACCCCACTGCTGTGTGCTCTTCACTGGCTTCCTGTAGCTGCATTTTAAAACACTGATGCTTGCCTACAAAGACAAAAATGGACCAGCTCCAAACTACCTTAGAGAACTCATAAAACATTTAAACTGCTAGTCTTGACCCTCCACCCAGAACTCGAGGAAGATGGGCATCAAGGCTCTTTTGTACTAGCACCCAGATGGTGGGAAGAACCTTATTTTTCCATTTTGTCCATTTTTTCCCCCCAAAAAGACCTGGAATGCTGATTCATCAGACCACAATACACGTGTCCACTGTGTGATGGTCCATCCTAGATGCCTCCGAGCCCAGAGAAGTCGACGCCGCTTCTGGACATGTTTAACATAAGGCTTCTTTTTTGCACAGTAAAGTTTTAAGTGGCATTTGTGCATGTAACTCTGTATTGTAGTGCTTGACAAAGGTTTGCCAAAGTAATCCTTCATCCATGTGGTTATATCAGCTATTGTTGAGTGGTGGTTCTTGATGCAGTGCCGTCTGAGGGATCAAAGATCACGGGCGTTCAGCATAAGCTTGTGCTCTTGGCCTTTACGTACTGAAATTCCTCCAGATTCCTTGAATGGTTTAATGATATTATGCACTGTAGAGGGAGAAATATGCAAATCCCTTCCAATCGTTTTTTTTTCATAATAATTAATGTAGCTTGGCTATGGAGCTATGGCTGCAAGCTTCTTGACTGTGCAAACATCAGACTCTGTTTTATGTTCATTATTTTTTATTAATTTCCCCTCATTTCATTCCAGTGTTCACATTTTTTTGACAATTTTATACATGGAAACCAGTTAGGAGTGATATTTTTAAATACTGTTTTTTTTTTATATAGTGTAATTAATCGTTTTCAAAGTGAGAGATAAAAAACACTGATCCCATCAGAAATGGTCAAATAACTGTGATTGAAAATCAGACTTTTCCTTCCTAACTGCCTTCAAACTGCTGATTTTTTTTTTTTTTTCTCTCCATAACTTCCTTGCCATGTGTGATTCGAACTGGCACCATTTTTCACCACCTCCGGAAACTATTCCCAGCAGGTTCCTGTAAGAAGAGAGCCAGTTAAATGTCTTATGTACAATTTTAGTGAGAATTTGTTTTCACCATGTCCTTTTCAGACAGTATTAACGGGAGGTGGAAGCCAGCAGTAACTTGTCACACTTATTTGCCATTTATAAAAAGACTGTGTGGAACAGGAATGGGAAATTAATTCTTATTTTAATATGCTGAACTTAATTCGACTTGATATTAATTTGATCTCTTTATAAAAGCAGTATGAATCGTATGGTTCTGATAGCTTGTTGCTGGTGAGAGTAGATGTTACAAATATGCTATAAAATGAAGCAGGCAGAGTAAAAATGGCAACATTATATCACTGTTTAATCAGCATTCACAAAAACAACTGTGAACAAAATGTATAAAGTTAATTTAATGCGTGTCTTCACTGCAAAACATGCACAAAGTGCTCCTGCTGTATTGTTTATAGTTTAATTACCTCTTTTGCTGTTTTTCTGTTCTATTTTCTTGTTCAGTGAAAGAAATCTAGTCTGTGTTGGGCTTGAACAAGTGTGATGTCTTGTTTAAATCTCTACATTCTGTTTTTGAGGGCTAACAGCAAACTCGCATCTATTCTAAGCTCTATTTGTTTGATTCCTAATTACCATTGACCGCACACAGGCCGGCCGGGAACAGCCAAAGAACCGGACGTGGTCTGGTACGGAACCTATATACACCGATCAGCCATAATATTAAAACCACCTCCTTGTTTCTACACTCACTGTCCATTTTATCAGCTTCACTTACCATATAGAAGCACTTTGTAGTTCTACAATTACTGACTGTAATCCATCTGTTTTTTTACATACTTTTTTCACCTGCTTTCACCCTGTTCTTTAATGGTCAGGACCTCATCACAGGACCACTACAGAGCAGGTATTATTTAGGTGGTGGATCATTATCAGCACTGCAGTGACAATGGCATGATGGTGGTGTGTTAGTGTGTATTGTGTTGACACATCAGTGCTGATGGAGTTTTTAAAAAACCTCACTGTCACTGCTGGATTGAAAATAGTCCACCAACCAAAAATATCCAGCCAACAGCGCCCCATGGGCAGCGTCCTGTGACCACTGATGAAGGTCTAGAAGATGACCAACTCAAACAGCAGCAATAGATGAGCGATCGTCTCTGACTTTACATCTACAAGGTGGACCAACTAGGTAGGAGTGTCTAATAGAGTGGACAGTGAGTGAACACGGTATTTAAAAACTCCAGCAGCGCTGCTGTGTCTGATCCACTCATACCAGCACAACACACACTAACACACTACCACCATGTCATTGTCACTGCAGTGCTGAGAATGATCCACCACCTAAATAATACCTGCTCTGTGGTGGTCCTGTGGGGGTCCTGACCATTGAAGAACAGGGTGAATGCAGGCTAAAAAGGTATGCAGAGAAACAGATGGACTACAGTCAGTAATTGTAGAACTACAATGTGCTTCTATATGGGAAGTGAAGCTGATAAAATGGACAGTGAGTGTAGAAACAAGGAGGTGGTTTTAATGTTATGGCTGATCGGTGAATTTTATACTATTTCTAGGGTTGTGTATATTAATTTACGAGCCTGAATTTGAACATATCCACTAGAAAGTGCTGTGCAATTCCAACATATATCTTTTTAAGTGATAAAGTTAATTTTATATCCAGATATGTCACATACACGTGCATGAATTTGAATTAAACTGAACATTGAAATGTCTGTAGTTTATTACTTTTAAATAGTACCAAGAAAATAGGAACAGGATATTATACAGTACACACATGCATTAAACCTCAGATGCAGCAGCTGTATTAGTTTTAATTGTAAGGCTCGCTGATGACTCAGGAGAAAGACTTTAGAGAGTTTTATTGACCGTTGGCGCCATCACTTCTCTCTTTTTCCTTATTTTTTGCTTTATTGTCCCAGTGCAGTTTGACTAACAGACAAAAAGATGCCAGCTCAGCTAACACTGCCAATAGTACGAGTGTTTTTCATTGCTGGCAGCAGTTTAAACGGTAAATTGTTTCTTGCATGCTACTCTATCTGCCTCATTTTCAAGTGTAAATTAAGAAGATACAGGTGGAAAAAAGTAATTGCCCCTTTTCTCTTGCTTCTGTAATAGCACGTTTGTCGCAGTGGATAATTTAAGATCGATCACATACAATATATTTTGTATTTCACTGATTCATTTAATTCAGCCTCATTTATTTTATCCTTGTAAAATATAAATGCTTCCTTGGCTACTTATTTCACCGACTTCACCAAATGTAAGCTAGGGGAATATACACTGATCAGCCATAACATTAAAACCACCTCCTTGTTTCTACACTTACTGTCCATTTTACCAGCTCCACTTACCATATAGAAGCACTATGTAGTTCTACAATTACTGACTGTAGTTCATCTGTTTCTCTGCATGCTTTGTTAGCCCCTTTTCATGCTGTTCTTCAATGGTCAGGACTCTCCCAGGACCACTACAGAGCAGGTGGGTCATTCTCAGCACTGCAGTGACACTGACATGGTGGTGGTGTGTCACTGCTGGACTGAGAATAGTCCACCAACCAAAAATATCCAGCCAACAGCGCCCCATGGGCAGCGTCCTGTGACCACTGATGAAGGTCTAGAAGATGACCAACTCAAACAGCAGCAATAGATGAGCGATCGTCTCTGACTTTACATCTACAAGGTGAACCAACTAGGTAGGAGTGTCTAATAGAGTGGACAGTGAGTGGACACAGTATTTAAAAACTCCAGCAGCGCTGCTGTGTCTGATCCACTCATACCAGCACAACACACACTAACACACCACCACCATGTCAGTGTCACTGCAGTGCTGAGAATGATCCACCACCCAAATAATACCTGCTCTGTAGTGGTCCTGGTCATTGAAGAACAGGGTGAAAGCGGGCTAAAAAAGTATTCAGAGAAATAGATGGACTACAGTCAGTAATTGTAGAACTACAAAGTGCTTCTATATGGTAAGTGGAGCTGATAATATGGACAGTGAGTGTAGAAGTTTTCTGCCTTACTTGTTTTGCACAGGAGCACATTTATTCTAGAACTGGAAAGGGTCTTTACCACCCTGTTGTGACAGTCTGAAGCTTATCTAATATAAGTGCTTTAAAACATATTACCAGGAGGGGTAGCTGAAAGACCTACACTCATTGTTTAGAAGGGGTGTCCACAAACATTCGGCCAGTGGTGTGTGTGTGTGTGACTATTTTTTTTTCATAACAATGCATGACTTTTGCTATCACAGCAGTTGCTAGGATACTGTGATCACTCAAATATTTATGGGATGTGGTTCCAAAAGTAAATTTGCCGTTCAGATTTTTTCATTAATGTTTAAAAAAAATGCTTGAATAAAAAATTTTAAATCGTCCAATCAGTGATGAGAATAATCACACCATGACGTCTTTAAGGCATTAAAATGGTAAAAGATAAACAGCATGAATAACGAATTCTGATTCTGAGAGTATTAGATTGGTTATTATTGATTGGAGATTGTGTTTTGTGTCAATGTATGGCAAGCTAATCAGAATATACAGTCCCAAATCAGAAAAAGTTGGGACAGCAAGGGAAATGCAAATAATAATTTTAAAAAAACACAGAGTTTCTTACATTTACTTTGACTTTTATTTAATTGCAGACATGATGAACCGGAGATATTTCATGTTTGATCTTGTCAACTTCATTTCATTTATTAATAAACATCCATTCCTGCATTTCCAAAAAAAGTTGGGACAGTAAAGCATTTACCACTTTGTAATGTCGCCATTCCTTTTCACCACACTTAAAAGACGTTTTGGCACCGAGGAGACCAAGTGATTTAGTGTTTCATCTTTTATTTTGTCTCGTTCTTCCTGCAAACACGTCTTTCTTCTGCGGCCATGCCTTTGTAATGTGTGCAGCATGTGGATTTGCATTGTCTTGTTAAAAATGCATGGACGTCCCTGGAAAAGATGAAGTCTTGAAGGCAGCATATGTCTCTTAGATCTCAGTGTACCAAGGGCACTGACACAGCCTCATACCATGACAGACCCTGGCTTTTGGACTTGTTGCTGATAACAGTCTGGATGGTCCTTTTCATCTTTGGTTCGGAGCACATGGCATCCATTTTTTTTCCAAAAAATTGACCTGGAATGCTGATTCATCTGACCACAATACACATTTCCACTGTGTGATGGTCCATCCTAGGTGCCTCCGAGCCCAGAAAAGTTCATGCCGCTTCTGGACATGATTAACATAAGGCTTCTTTTTTGCACAGTAACGTTGTAAGTGGCATTTGTGCATGTAACTCTGTACTGTAGTGCTTGACAAAGGTTTGCCAAAGTAATCCCTCACCCATGTGGTTATATCAGCTAATGTTGAGTGGCGGTTCTTGATGCAGTGCCGTCTGAGGGATCAAAGATCACGAGTGTTCAGCTTAAGCTTGCGCTCTTGGCCTTTAAGCACTGAAATTCCTCCTGATTCCTTGAATTGTTCAATGATATTATGCACTGTAGAGGGAGAAATATGCAAATTCCTTCCAATCTTTTTTTGAGGTACATTGTTTTTAAACATTTCAATAATTTTCTCACGCATTTGCTGACAAACTGGAGATCCTCTGATCATCTTTGCTCATCAAAGACTCAGCCTTTCCTGGATGCTGCTTTTGTACCAAACCATGATTACAGTTACCTGTTGACATCACCTGTTTGGAATCACATCATTATTTAGTTGTTTCACCTCATTACTAGCTCTAAATTGCCCCGCCCCAACTTTTTTTGGAATGTGTTGCAGGCCTGAAATGCAGGAATGGCAGGACCTAAGTGCCACGGTGGCTTGGTGAGTAGCAAGAAGCTCCTGGGTTTGATTCCGAGGTGGAGTGGTCCAGGTCCTTTCTATGTGCAGTTTGCTACGTTTGTTCTTCCCGTGTCTGTGTGGGTTTCCTTTGGGAGCTCTGGTTTTCTTCCACAGTCCAAAGACATGCGGGGGGGTGAATTGAGATACAAAATTGTCCATAACTGTGTTTGACATTAAATACTTGAACTGATTAATCTTGTGTAACCAGTGACTACCTGTCATGTCATGAATGTAATCAAAGTGTGTAAAACATGACTTTAAAATCCTAATAAATAAATAAATAGAATAACAGGACCCCACCCCCAATATTCAATTCATGGCTACGACGGGTGCAGTATGTGGTAACTTGCAATAGACTGGACTGGCTCCCTGTCCAGGGTGTCTCTTGCATTTATAATTATTAATAATAATAATCAATTACTGATACTTAAAACTAATTCCAAATGAATATTTTTAAATAGAGATCAAAACTGATTTCTTCACTGGTTCTGTAGCTCATGCTGCATCAATTGTAAAATCATGTTAAATAATGTTCAGTCTTTAGTAGCTATCACTAACAGCTCTGATGAAGAAGGACAACAAGAGCTCATGAGCCCCACACATCAGGAACGAAGGGCAAAACATTCCATTAGTAGTACCCTCTTGAAGGATTTACAGCCCTGTTAATCCATTGTGTCTGCTAGCAGTATCCATGTTGCATTACATTTCATAATTATTTGTACTTCCAGAGCCTCACTGTTAAGCTTTAAACCTGTCATTGGGGGGTTACATATTTTATTCCTAGTGACTCCCCACCCCCCTGCAGAGTGGGTCTGTATAGAGATGACGATCTTTAGGGAACAAATTGATTATATTTAGTTTTACAAGCGTAAGATCTATGGCTGCCATTATGCATTGCAAAAAATGTCGTCACTGTGCTGTATCACTTTGTGATGGTTGGCTAAACAGATGGTTAGCTTTTTCCAATGCTCTCTGTCTCTTGTTGCTTGTTGCATACTAGCCCCTCATAATGCAATCCATGTTGTGATCTTGATCCAGTTTATTCTTGGTCTTTTACAAGTCCTGACATAACACTGCCTTCAATCACATGCCCAAAGTAACACAACTTGCAGGACTTAATGTGGTTCAGTAGCTCCTCTTTTGTTCTGGCCATCCTGTAAACTCACTCAGTGGTCATCATTTTCCTTCTTAAGTTTTTCATCTGTTATCTGATGCACTTCTGAGCTTAAATTCATCTTTCTTTCTTTCTTTCTATTTCTTCAGTGTCCAGGCTTCACATCCATATGTGGCTACTGGCCAGACCAAGACTTTCATCAGTTGTTGCCTGGTTATAGTGATAATTGACTTATAATATGGCATAATATGGTATTTCCATATCCTTGTCAATTTCGAGGCACCATTAATGCTAAGTGGTACCCAAATCTTAGTTGCCATATAGATGATTTTTTTCCCCTAAAGCCCCTACTTGTTTTAGCAAGACATTGGCTAGAAACATTGTGCTTGTGTGGCCTTGTAGTGAAATAGTGCAAGTACTAGACAGGCCTGCCTGCAGCCCAGATAAGTCTCTTATTTAAAACTTGTGGTACATTATAAAATGCAAGATACAGTTTAATAACGGAGACTTTAAACTGTTCAGCAGCGAAAGTGTCTTAAGGGAAGAGGGGGAAAATCTTTAATTTAATAATTTAAATTATTTAAAGAACAAAGTTCTACATCACTCATATCACTCCACTATTTAACAAAAATTAATTGCTAAGCCAATTTAGCTAGATAATTAATGAATGCCTGTTTTTAAACATTAAAGTGATAAATGTGTGTTTAAGGTGATTATTCCGTTCCTCAGGTGAGTTTAGCCATTGCACAAACAGCCTCTATCAGTCTCTGTTCACGCTTTAATCCAGTACTTTCTAACACTTCGTAATAGCCGTTAGCCGCTATTAGCATAGAGCTGCCTCAAGTGGTGTATAAATCCATATAAATAAAGTGTTTTGATCTCACAGTGATCCATGATTATAATATTATTTAAATTATTGAAAGAACATAGTTATCCATCACTCATATCACTCCACTATTTAACAAAAAATAATTGCTAAGCCAGTTTAGCTAGATAATTATAGTTATAGCAATTTATGAATGCCTGTGTTTAAACGTTAAAGTGTTATCCTCCAGGTGAGTCTGTTATCTGTTAGCTGCTAACGGCATAGATCTGCTAGCTGTTAGCTGCTATTAGTATAGATCTGCTTATTTTGTGTGAGCTGTTCTCTTGTTTTTTGAGTGACTGTTACCCCATGTTACTAAAACATGAAATTAGATCAAAACACTTGTTCAGACTGGGTTATATGCTGGTGCTTAGAAAAAAAACTTAGCAAATACATTAGCATTCAAATTAATTCTTGTGTTTAAATCTTTGAGTTATATACACTGATCAGCCATAACATTAAAACCACCTCCTTGTTTCTACACTCACTGTCCATTTTATCAGCTCCACTTACCATATAGAAGCACTTTGTAGTTCTACAATTACTGACTGTAGTCCATCTGTCTCTCTGCATGCTTTGTTAGCCCCTTTTCATGCTGTACTTCAATGGTCAGGTCTCTCCCAGGACCACCACAGAGCAGGTATTATTTAGGTGGTGGATCATTCTCAGCACTGTAGTGAGACTGACAATGGTGGTGGTGTGTTGGTGTGTGTTGTGCTGGTATGAGTGGATAACACACAGCAGCGCTACTGGAGTTTTTAAACACCTCACTGTCACTGCTAGACTGAGAATAGTCCACCAACCAAAAATATCCAGCCAATGGCGCCCTGTGGGCAGCGTCATGTGACCACTGATGAAGGTCTAGAAGATGACTTTACATCTACAAGGTGGACCAACTAAATAGGAGTGTCTAATAGAGTGGACAGTGAGTGGACACGGTATTTAAAAACTCCAGCAGCGCTGCTGTGTCTGATCCAAAGACACAGCACAAAGTGCTTCTATATGGTAAGTGGAGCTGATAAAATGGACAGTGAGTGTAGAAATAAGGAGGTGGTTTTAATTTAATGGCTGATTGGTGTATGTGTCTTTGAGGTGGTGGTTCACCCACTGTAATGGTTGCACAAACTGGCTCTGTCCATTTCTGTGACAGAAATTTGCTTTAATCCAGTACTTTGAATAAGCTCTTAGCTGCTATTAGTGTAGCCCTAATCTAATGTTGTATAGTCACATGTCTAATGCATCATAAATGCAGCCTATGAGGGAAAAGCAATTTCTTAGTTTTCGGATTACTAAACAAAACATATCACACAATGATCCATGACTTTAATATTATTTCAAATATTTAAAGAACAAAGTTATCCATCACATATATCACTCCACTTTTTTTTTATTTACTTTTTTTTTTTTCTTTTTTTTTTCTTTCTATTTTTCCCACTTTTTTCCCCAACCCCCATCTACTTGTGTCCAATTACCCTGATTGCTTCCTCTATACTGATTCGACCCCTTCACCGCTGACTGAGGACGCCTCTCAGTCAGTACAGACTGCATTTTTCACCTGCACGAGTCAAGTTCATACACTGACGGGCACTGTGTACGGAGGGCCACACCCCCATTAGCATTATTCCTCAGCCCTGTGCAGGCGCCATCAGTCAGCCAGCAGGGGCCGCCCGAGCGGCTCACTGTATCACTCCACTATTTAACAAAATTGAATTGCAACGCCAATTTTAGCTAGATAATTAGAGTAATTAATATTCTCTTTTATTAAAGACAAGCTGTTATCTCAAAGTTTATACGGGAACACTGCCACAATCTTAGAACATTTAAATAAAGCCAAGTTGTTGAATTATATTCATCTAAAAATGCTTATAATGTCATTTTAAAGGCTCGAGGGCTCAACAAAGGCTCAGTGACAACTTATTCAAGAAGTTTCAAAAGATTTAAGAAAGACTCTTCTGTATGGAAAAAGTAAAGGTTCAGCTTTGCCAGTATCATCGTTCAAACCTCTGCTACCTTAATCTGTCACTGACACTGCTTTTAACAATCATTCCAATGGAAAATTACAGCGAGGTGTAGTAACTGAAGCTAACAATCAAAAGTTCCTTTCATGCATATGTAACCAATCCGTGCAATCAAACTAGCATGTCTTAGACTTCTGATGAGGAAGAACTTTGAAATTACGTTTGTAAATTACGTTCAGCGCCATCAAGGATGACGTCTGACTGCAGATAATATGAAAATAAAAACAGTTGTGGAAAATAATGATAACAGATCAAAATATTTAAATAGCTTTTTAATTTAGCAAGTACAATTTCAGATATTTTTTTGAAAGATTGAATATCTGATACATTCAAGTCACGATTTTATTAAAATAACTCAGTTAAGAGCACAAAAAGAGGGCCAAATTGTGATGGCTAGACGACTGGGTCAGAGCATCTCCAAAACTGTAGCTCTTGTGGTGTGTTCCCGGTCTGCAGTGGTCAGTATTTATCAAAAGTGGTCCAAGGAAGGAACAGTGGTAAACCGGCGACAGGGTCATGGACGGCCAAGGCTCATTTGAGGCACATGGTCTGGCCTGTGTGGTCCGATCCAACAGACGAGCTACTGTAGCTCAAATTGCTCAGACCAGTCAGGGTGCCCATGCTGACCCCTGTCCACTGCAGAAAGCACCAACAATTGGCACGTAAGCATCGGAACTGGACCACGGAGCAATGGAAGAAGGTGGCCTGGTCTGATGAATCACATTTTCTTTTACATCATGTGGATGGCCAGGTGCGTGTGCGTCGCTTACCTGGGGAACTGTAGTCCATCTTTTTCTCTGCATGCTTTGTTAGCCCCCTTTCATGCTGTTCTTCAATGGTCAGGACTCTTCCAGGACCACTACAGAGTAGGTATTATTTGGGTGGTGGATCATTCTCAGCACTGCAGTGACACTGACATGGTGGTGGTGTGTTAGTGTGTGTTGTGCTGATATGAGTGGATAACACACAGCAGCACTGATGAAGTTTTTAAACACCTCACTGTCACTGCTGGACTGAGACACCAACCAAAAACATCCAGCCAACAGCACCCAGTGGGCAGCATCCTGTGACCACTGATGAAGGTCTAGAAGATGACCAACACAAACAGCAGCAATAGATGAGCGATCATCTCTGACTTTACATCTACAAGGTGGACCAGCTAGGTAGGAGTGTCTAATAGAGTGGATAGTGAGTGGACACAGTGTTTAAAAATTCCAGCAGCGCTGCTGTTTCTCATACCAGCACAACACACACTAACACACCACCACCATGTCATTGTCACTGCAGTGCTGAGAATGATCCACCACCTAAATAATATCTGCTCTATGGTGGTCCTGACCATTGAAGAATGCAAGCTAAAAAAGCATACAGAGAAACAGATGGACTACAGTCAGTAATTGTAGAACTACAAAGTGTTTCGATATGGTAAGTGGAGCTGATAAAATGGACAGTGAGTGTAGAAACAAGGAGGTGGTTTTAATGTTATGGCTGATCTGTGTATGTCAACTCATATGTCAACTCTGAGACTGTTTGTCTGGCCCCTTAAATTTCCCGAAAAACTATAAAGTCTGTTACAGTCAAGGTTTGAGGATTCATGAACCAGGTGTTAACATGCTAACAGTGTGTGAGCCTTGGTAGAACCTTCTTCCATCCATCTTTTAATTGATTTCCAATTTCCCTGCAGTTTAGGAGACCGAGAACCTTTCGACAAGAAAAAATGTTAGGTAGTTGTCAGCCATGTATCTCATTCAGGTAAAGCTACAACAGCTGTACATGTGAATTGCATTAGTTTAGCAGCGACCAGTTAACAGCGTACGCCAAGGGGTCTGTCAATTACTGCTTTGATAGATGAGATCGCAAAGCACTGCAAGGGAACCAGCAAAAGAAAGCAAATACTTGGTGTCCTAACTGCAGGCATGACGTACTGCCAAAAGCTCATGTGATAAATGATCCACCCTATTCATTAACTGCTTATTAAAATAAAAATATATACACATACACACACACACACACACACTTTTCCCTTTTTCTTCCACTTTAGCGCATCCAATTTCTGCCCGTCAATCATCCTCTCACTAATGCTGGTCCCTGCTCCTGATTGCGGAGGACGAGGCTGCTCCACGCCCCCTCCGACACGTGCACAGCAATCGAACACCTTATCACCTACACTTGACGAGTGCAGTGCAGTAGAGCGCTGTGTATGGAGAGCCACACCCTCTACCGCACTCCATTCCCTTCTCCGTGCAGGCGCCACCAACCAGCCAGCAGAGCTTGTAATCGCCCTAGTCTGAGAGAGAGTCCCCATCCGGCTTAATCTCACTCCTTATCTGAACAACAGGCCAATCGTTGTTCATGTGCCCACTCAGCCGGCAAGGCAGAGCCGAGATTCGATACGATGTATTCGAGATCTCAGCTCTGGTGAACAGCGTGTGTTTTACCGCTGCGCCACCTGAGCCAGTATTGCTAGTATTAATGTTGACTTCCATGATTTATTCTAGATGGCTCCTAAATGGTATAAATGGTGCAAAATTTAGAGCTCAATCCATGGAGTCCATGGATCTAAGAGGTCTACTGTGTTTATATTCTCTAAACAGTAGTAGCATCACAACTCTATTCTGTAACTAACCAGAAGCCAGTGTAGAGATTTTAGAACTGGAGTGATGTGCTCTGTTCTCTTCGTCTTGGGTAAAACTCTAGCAGCAGTGTTCTGAATGACCTGTAACTGTATTACAATAGTCCACCCTACTGGAAATACAAGCATGGATGAGCTTCTCTAGTTCTTGGTTGGGTTCAGCTAAAGGTGCTCCGCTGTCTGACTAGGAGGTCATGAAGGGGGTGTGATGCATTGTCCAGTACGGAAATAAGTTTCTTTAAAGACCTCCTTTCGACCACCGACTCGAAACCTTTCAGTGAGCAGCCCGAGACTGAGCCAGCCTTCTTGATCAGTTTATTAAGTTTGTTTTGCATCTCCTGCTCTGATGCTGCCTCCCTAACACACTGCTGCAAAGAAAACAGCCCCCGCAACAACCGACTGGTAGAAAATAGTCAGCATCTTGCTGCACACCTAAATGTGGCTAGTGAAGGTGAGATCTAAGTCTATTAGAATGCCAAGATTTCAGACTTGGTCTTTGACTATCAATGTTTGGGTGGGAAATTAGGGTCAGAATTTTTATTATTAGTGCCTTGCAGTCTTTAGCAAACCTGGAATGATACACCTACAGTACACTGTAAATACTCTTGACAGTGAATAAAATGGCTTTAAATGCACCAGAGTAATGTAGGTTAAGGAAAACGTTAATCATTTAATTTAGTTTCTTTCTTTTTTTGATTGCATTTTCCAAAGCTTTTTGCTTATTGTGATTATTTAAATAGCAAATCAGTATAAAAGGCTTATATCAGGTAAAACCGTGCTACTTGTAGGCAGAGAGGGGGACTCGGGTCGGCGACTTCACACACAGCGACTTCAGACTCGACTCCGACTTGTTTCAAATGACTCGGACTCGATTCATGACCTGCAAAAAAATGACTCGTGAACAACAAGAGTCACTAGCGGCAGTATGTGTTAACATTAGTTAATTGTGACAATTATATATATATATACAGTGTATCACAAAAGTGAGTACACCCCTCACATTTCTGCAAATATTTCATTATATCTTTTCATGGGACAACACTGACAAAATGACACTTTGACACAATGAAAAGTAGTCTGTGTGCAGCTTATATAACAGTGTAAATTTATTCTTCCCTCAAAATAACTCAATATACAGCCATTAATGTCTAAACCACCGGCAACAAAAGTGAGTACACCCCTAAGAGACTACACCCCTAAATGTCCAAATTGAGCACTGCTTGTCATTTTCCCTCCAAAATGTCATGTGACTTGTTAGTGTTACTAGGTCTCAGGTGTGCATAGGGAGCAGGTGTGTTCAATTTAGTAGTACAGCTCTCACACTCTCTCATACTGGTCACTGAAAGTTCCAACATGGCACCTCATGGCAAAGAACTCTCTGAGGATCTTAAAAGACGAATTGTTGCGCTACATGAAGATGGCCAAGGCTACAAGAAGATTGCCAACACCCTGAAACTGGGCTGCAGCACAGTGGCCAAGATCATCCAGCGTTTTAAAAGAGCAGGGTCCACTCAGAACAGACCTCGCGTTGGTCGTCCAAAGAAGCTGAGTGCACGTGCTCAGCGTCACATCCAACTGCTGTCTTTGAAAGATAGGCGCAGGAGTGCTGTCAGCATTGCTGCAGAGATTGAAAAGGTGGGGGGTCAGCCTGTCAGTGCTCAGACCATACGCCGCACACTACATCAAATTGGTCTGCATGGCTGTCACCCCAGAAGGAAGCCTCTTCTGAAGTCTCTACACAAGAAAGCCCGCAAACAGTTTGCTGAAGACATGTCAACAAAGGTCATGGATTACTGGAACCATGTCCTATGAGTCTGATGAGACCAAGATTAATTTGTTTGGTTCAGATGGTCTCAAGCATGTGTGGTGGCAATCAGGTGAGGAGTACAAAGATAAGTGTGTCATGCCTACAGTCAAGCATGGTGGTGGGAATGCCATGGTCTGGGGCTGCATGAGTGCAGCAGGTGTTGGGGAGTTACATTTCATTGAGGGACACATGAACTCCAATATGTACTGTGAAATACTGAAGCAGAGCATGATCCCCTCCCTCCGGAAACTGGGTCGCAGGGCAGTGTTCCAGCATGATAATGACCCCAAACACACCTCTAAGACGACCACTGCTTTATTGAAGAGGCTGAGGGTAAAGGTGATGGACTGGCCAAGCATGTCTCCAGACCTAAACCCAATAGAACATCTTTGGGGCATCCTCAAGCGGAAGGTGGAGGAGCGCAAAGTCTCGAATATCCGCCAGCTCCGTGATGTCGTCATGGAGGAGTGGAAAAGCATTCCAGTGGCAACCTGTGAAGCTCTGGTAAACTCCATGCCCAGGAGAGTTAAAGCAGTTCTGGGAAATAATGGTGGCCACACAAAATATTGACACTTCAGGAACTTTCACTAAGGGGTGTACTCACTTTTGTTGCCGGTGGTTTAGACATTAATGGCTGTATATTGAGTTATTTTGAGGGAAGAATAAATTTACACTGTTATATAAGCTGCACACAGACTACTTTTCATTGTGTCAAAGTGTCATTTTGTCAGTGTTGTCCCATGAAAAGATATACTTAAATATCTGCAGAAATGTGAGGGGTGTACTCACTTTTGTGATACACTGTATATATAGTTGTTATTATTATGAATATTCTGCTCTGTAGTGATAAAGCGTCGCTCCCTACTCCCTACACAGTTTGAAGTTCACTTCATTTGAACATTTTCGTTACCTTTGGATTGGAATCTCACTTAAAATTGTGGAATACCCTAACTGGGGTGAATGGAACGCTCCTACAGAAATGGTGCTAATGGTTGAAATATCGCTTTCTGAACCATTCAGACCCTCTAATTTTAATTTTTAGTAAGAAATGCTGTTATGCCGCTCAGGTGGTGCAGCGGTAAAAACACACGCTGTTCACCAGAGCTGAGATCTCGAATACATTGTATAGAATCTTGGCGCTGCCTTGCCGGCTAAGGCTTAGTGACTACATGAACAATGATTGGCCTGTTGTTCAGATAAGGGGCGGGACTAAAGCCGGATAGGGACACTCTCTCAGACTAGTGCGATCACGACCTCTGCTGGCTGGTTGGTTGCGCCTGCACGGAGATGGGGAAGGAGTGCGGTAGGGAGTGTGACCCTCCGTGCACAGCGCTGTACCGCACTGCGCTCGTCAAGTGTAGGTGATAAGATGCTCGATTGCTGTGCACGTTTCGGAGGGGGCGTGGAGCAGCCATGTCCTCCCCAATCAGGAGCAGGGACCAGCATTATTGAGAGGATGATTGACGGGTCGAAATTGGGTGCGCTAAAGTGGGAGAAAAAGGGGTAAAAAGAAATGAAAAAAAAAGAAATGCTGTTTTTTGCATTCATTCAGTTTGCGTCACACAGACGATGTGTCAATTAAACGCTTGATTGGCTTTCTAACGAGTTCGTGTTTTACTTCACAACCGGGAAAAGTTTAGAGGTTTTTAATTATAAGCACATTTACAAAATAACGGATTGTATTCCTAATGGGACACACGGTTATACATTTAATAGCATCTGGAAGAACATAAGCTAAGGTAAGCAGTGGTTATGATTTGTTTGCTGTGTTTTGGATTTTGGCCGCTGTGCCGTGATTTATCGTGCACTTTTGTTTGGCAATGAAAACAAAGTATCAGTTTAAGCTTTTAATTGGTACCTTCTTGTTGCAGAAATTACATTCATTTGCACAATGACTAGGAAAGTAAAGGCACTAAGTAAAACGGCACAATACAGTCGCTAATCTGTTGTTGTTTTTTATCTGAATTTATATATTATTTGTTTATTTCTATGCTACATTTCCAATATATGTTTTGTGTATATTATATTGACTCGTGACTTGACTCGGACCTTAGCCTAAAGACTCGTGACTCGACTCGGACTCGTATGTTGTGACTTGTGAACATCTCTGCTTGTAGGATTGGTGTGTGGATATATTAGAGTTGTAGATTCTGTGTGAGTATACATGTATTATGCAAATACGGGTGAACAATTTTGCATCAGAACAAATTAGCATGAATGATGCAGACATTTCCTTACACATAGCTAAATTGATGTTTTTACTGATCAAAATGCAGATTACACACTGAGACATGATTGCTTACTGATGTGTTGATCATTAAATGCACATTATCATTATTACCTTCCCTTAGTCGCTGTATTTTGCTTGTCTGTCACACACCATCAGAAGATAGAAGCATGACTGGACTGTAAATACACAAATCAACCATAACATTAAAACCACCTGCTTGTTTCTACACGCATTGTACATTTTATCAGCTCCACTTACCATATAGAAGCACTTTGTAGTTCTACAATTACTGACTGTAGTCCATCTGTTTCTCTGCATGCTTTGTTAGCCCCCTTTCATGCTGTTCTTCAATGGTCAGGACCCCCACAGGACCACTACAGAGTAGGTATTATTTGAGTGTTGGATCATTCTCAGTACTGCAGTGACAATGACACTGCTGCTGGAGTTTTTAAACACCTTACTGTCCCTGCTGGACTGAGAATAGTCCACCAACCAAAAATATCCAACCAACAGCACCCTGTGGGCAGCGTCCTGTGACCACTGATGAAGATCTCACAGATGACCAACTCAAACAGCAGCAATAGATGAGCGATCGTCTCTGACCTTACATCTACAAGGTGGACCAACTAGGTAGGAGTGTCTAATAGAGTGGACAGTGAGTGGACACAGTATTTAAAAACTCCAGCAGTGCTGATGTGTCTGATCCACTCATACCAGCACAACACACACTAACACACCACCACCATGTCAGTGTCACCACAGTACTGAGAATGATCCACCACCTAAATAGTACCTACTCTTTAGTGGTCCTGGGAGAGTCCTGACTATTGAAGAACAGCATCAAGGGGAGCTAACAAAGTATATAGAGAAACCGATGGACTACAGTCAGTAATTGTAGAACTACAATGGCTTATTCGTGTATGCCATGCATGACTTTCTGTGTTATTGGACAATTTCTAGCTTATGTGTAATTAAATATTGCTTAGCTGATTGGCTAGGGTAATTAGATTTGGGTATGAAGGCATGGCAATGCTTTCATTTAAAGCTAGCCTACCTGGTACATTTATCATGTCTGTCTGTGTTTTCAATGTGTAGGCCAGTATTAAGCTAAATATGTACACAACTATGCTCTATCGGGACACTTCTTGGGTTTTCATCTACTGTTCCTTCAACAGTTCATTTAACACCACCTCCGCATTCATACAGACATCCTGGTGTGCCTGTATTGGTGGAAACATCTCGTCTTTTCACTGCATCCAAAACAGCACAAGCTGTTCTCAAATTGTCAACTTAGGTAATGAGTAAGCCACTGCCATGAAAATTATGTCACGGATCGTAAAATGAGCCTTTTTTCCATGTAATATGCTATTTGCAGTGAAATTCAAAATTTAAGGGTTGTGCATAGCATTCAAGTGTCTCACGTTGGGTAATTTGCACTATGAGGTGGTCCTAGTCTAACTGAGCGTCTTTAGAGGTTGCTGAGTTTATGAAGTAAGAAATAAACTCTACATAAACAAACTAATAGGAGCTTAGTCTTTTACTGGCTTGTTCTTTTGAGGTGCAGCACAGACTACACAGATGATCATGTGTGTAGAGATGCACACTTTTCAGTTGATTATGGAATCCCCAAATAGAGAAAATGCACTGAATATGTAAACACATACATTAAACAGAGTCACACACTACACCACAGAAAAGTTTGTTACACTAGCAATCCTGCGGCAATTCAGTTAGCAATCGGTTAGTCAAAATGTCCAAGATGTTGAAGTGTAAAGCAGCTAAAAACACAACTCGGGTAACTGAGTAACTCTCGGGTAACCAACAATTCTGTGGACGCAGAGGGTGGTGTGTCAAAGAACGCTGGATGTTCTAGGCTTACATTCAACCATTAAGTAAGGCTGTGCTGTTTATTGTGGCTCGATTTATTTTATCATTCAATTTATGAGTGTAATTTAATGCCTGCCATGAAATGTGACACTTTTCTATCTTTAAGCAAAGTCAGTAATATTTACTACTCTACGCAGCGGCGTTCAGGAACCAACACGTGTGTCTTAAATTAGGAAAAGGTTTCACATCAGCAACCAGAAATGGGAGCTGTAATGACCGCATGTAAGACTAAATCACTCATCATATTCAGGCTTAATTGAGCAATTAATCCGTTCCTTTAAACTAGCGCCTTTGAGTTAATTAGCATGACCTTCAGACTGAGCCACCTTATGAGGGTGATGAGCAAAATGCTATTTATAGGCAAATTGCAAATCTAGACAGTGGAAAGGATCATATAGCAGCACCTTTTCCTATTTATAATCAGTTTTAATTTCGGTTTTGCACATGCTAATGGATCAACTGATTCTTGTTGGTCAAACTGATCAAAAGTACTAGAACTTTACCAAATTAAGACTCTAATAGGGTGGTTCAGACATGTTTAATATGGTCAGACAGATTCTAGCTGTGGATTTTAAATGGTTTTGTACTGGTTAGGTATAGCCTGGACAATTAAAGGTGATTCTAGCTGGCCTGTAAATGGTCAAATCAGTTCTAGCTGATCATTCTAATGTGATTTAATTCTTCAAAGGTTTTGAACACAAATATCGACTAGTTTTAGCTGATCTTTGTTGGTCTTGTGTAATCGAATGGGGTTTTTGACACTGGTCTGTGATTTAATTGTGTTTATGGGGTTTTTACCACTGGTCTGTGGTGATTTAATGGGGTTCATGGGGTTTTTGACACTGACACTGGTCTGTGGTGATTTAATTGGGTTTATGGGGTTTTTGACACTGGTCTGGTCTGATTTAATGGGATTTATGAGGGTTTTGATGCTGGTCTGTGATTTTAATTGGGTTTATGGGGTTTTTGACACTGGTCTGGTCTGATTTAATGGGTTCTATGAGGGTTTTGACACTAGTCTGGTCTGATTTAATGGGTTCTATGAGGGTTTTGACACTGGTCTGGTCTGATTTTATGGGTATTATGAGGGTTTTGACACTTGTCTGGTCTGATTTAATGGGTGTTATGAGGGTTTTGACACTGGTCTGGTCTGATTTAATGGGTTCTATGAGGGTTTTGACACTGGTCTGGTCTGATTTAATGGGTTTTATGTGGGTTTTGACACTGGTCTGGTCTGATTTAATGGGTTTTATGTGGGTTTTGACACTTGTCTGGTCTGATTTAATGGGGTTTATGGGGTTATTAATACTAGTCTGGTTTGATTTAATGGGATTATGAGGGTTTTGACACTGGTCTGGTCTGATTTAATGGGGTTAATGGGGTTTTTAACACTAGTCTGGTTTGATTTAATGGGTTTTATGAGGGTTTTGACATTTTCTGGTTGTTTCAATGGTCAAGCATTTACTAGCTGGTCAGACTCATCAGCTTTGATGAATTATTAGATGTTTTGGGTTCTTATAGACTAGTTTTAGCTGATTAGACTTATTCTGACTATGTTGATCTGATTTTATGATTATAGACAGATTTAAAGTGATGTTTGACACCTACAGACTGATCTTGTTGGTTCTACGTGGTCAGACTGCTCTGGTTTATTGGTTTTAGAGGGATTTTGGTTCCAGCTGGACAGATTTTTTAGACACTAGACTGGTTCCAGATTGTGCTGGTTCTGTCTGGTCAAACTGGTTTTAACCTGGTTATGACTGTAGTGAGGATTTGAGTACTTACAATATTTATGCTGTCAACTTTATATTTTTAACATTTTTAATATGGAGACTTGTTGTCCAGCAGCCTCTGCCACCCCCTCCCCCTCTTGTGTGGTAATCATATTCATCAGTGCTGTGTCCTCTCTCTGTTCTTATATTGGACTGGAAATGCCATTACAGCACTGTTAAATTGTTCAGCCAACCTTTGGTCTTTGTGACGGGCTAAACTGTAAAAGTCAAGGCTGTAATCACAATACACGTTTCCACGAGATGCCTCCGAGCCCAGAGAAGTTGACGCCGCTTCTGGACATGGTTAACATAAGGCTTCTTTTTTGCACAGTAAAGTTTTAAGTGGCATTTGTGCATGTAACTCTGTATTATAGTGCTTGACAAAGGTTTGCCAAAGTAATCCCTCACCCATGTGGTTATATCAGCTATTGTTGAGTGGCGGTTCTTGATGCAGTGCCGTCTGAGGGATCGAAGATCACGGGCGTTCAGCTTAAGCTTGTGTCCTTGGCTTTTACGCACTTGTAAAGAGAGGCAGTCATACAACAGGAAAAGCCATTGTGACTAAAACACCTGAACTTAATAAAAAGTAATATACACTGATTACCCATAACATTAAAACCACCTCCTTGTTTCTACACTCACTGTCCATTTTATCAGCTCCACTTACCATATAGAGGCACTTTGTAGTTCTACAATTACTGACTGTAGTCCATCTGTTTCTCTGCATGCTTTGTTAGCCCCCTTTCATGCTGTTCTTCAATGGTCAGGACCCCCACAGGACCACTACAGAGCAGGTATTATTTGGGTGGTGGCTCATTCTCAGCACTGCAGTGACACTGACATGGTGGTGGTATGTTAGTGTGTGTTGTGCTGGTTTGAGTGGATCAAACACAGCAGCGCTGCTGGAGTTTTTAACTACCTCACTGTCCCTGCAGGACTGAGAATAGTATACCAACCAAAAATAATCCAGCCAACAGCTCCCCGTGGACAGCATCCTGTGAACACTGATGAAGGTCTAGAAGATGACCAACTCAAACAGCAGCAATAGATGAGTGATCGTCCCTGACATCACATCTACAAGGTGAACCAACTAGGTAGGAGTGTCTAATAGAGTGGACAGTGAGTGGACACGGTCTTTAAAAACTCCAGCAGCGCTGCTGTGTCTGATCCACTCATACCAGCACAACACACACTAACACACCACCACCATGTCAGTGTCACTACAGTGCTGAGAATGATCCACCACCCAAATAATACCTGCTCTGTAGTGGTAGAGTGGGGGTCCTGGCCATTAAAGAAAAGGGTGAAAGTAAGCTAAAAGTATGTAGAGAAACAGATGGACTACAGTCAGTAAGTGTAGAACTACAAAGTGCTTCTATATGGTAAGTGGAGCTGATAAAATGGACAGTGAGTGTAGAAACAAGGAGATGGTTTTAATGTTATGGCTGATCAGTGTATAATAAAAGCTTTCGGCTGTGCATGTAAATGTATGTATCGTGTGCGTCGCTGATTCATGCAAAAGAGGTTTAAAAAAGTTACGTCAAGTTGCAGGTGAATGTCACATTTGCATTTGAAGGCTGTTCCAGGTCTCCGAACAAAGAAGTGTCAATCACACTGCCAGACTGTAAAAATCAGGTTAAAGCTGTGCCTGGGTATAAGAGTGCAGTAGTGCAACAATCTGAGGGTTTATAAAAAGGTCAGCTTAGGTTTCCCAAACGCTGCATAAAAGCCTGTAGATTTGGGAGACGTCTTATGAATATAAGTAATAAAGATTAACATAAATTGAGAAAATCATATTCTGTACCAAAGTGAGTAAACAGGGAATGCTTTAATATGGTAAGTGGGTGTTTATTTTTTATTATTATTTTTTTTTTCATATTTTGTTTTATGCATTTTCTCTTCTTTTTTATTCCTTTTAGTGCATCCAATTGCCCGATTGCCTCAAGCTTCCTTTCCACCAATGCCGATCCCCGCTCTCTGATTGAGGAGAACAAAGCTAACCCACACCCCCCTCCGACTCTGTGCAGGCGCCATCAATCAGCCAGCTGAGGTCGTAATTGCATTAGTTATGAGGGAGACCCTATCAGGCTTAATCCCATCCCTGTCTGAACGACAGGCCAATCGTTGTTCATGTGGTCACTCAGTCCAGCCGGCAGGCAGAGCTGAGACTCAATACGATGTATTCGCGATCCCAGCTCTGGTGTTCAGCGTGTGTTTTTACCGCTGCGCCACCTGAGCGGCCAAATGGGTGTTTATTTGTTTATTAATCACCTTACCTTGTGGTGGAATGGATTTGTTTGGTATTTCTGATGATATGACTTCAGAAGACTTTATTCAGGATTAGTTTTTAAGGCATGATGGTCAAGTTAAATGTACAGTCAAATGAACTGCCAGTTAAGTTTATTGCCAAAAGTATTTGGACACCTGACTTAGCTTGTTGGACATTCCATTCATACCCTAGCACTGTCCCCTCACAGCAAGAAGGTCATGGGTTCGATCCCCAGGTGGGGCGGTCTGGGTCCTTTCTGTGTGGAGTTTGCATGTTCTCCCCGTGTCTGCGTGGGTTTCCTCCGGGTGCTCCGGTTTCCTCCCACAGTCCAATACCATGCAAGTGAGGTGAATTGGAGACACAAAATTGTCCATGACTGTCTTTGATATAACCTTGTGAACTGATGAACCTTGCGTAATTAGTAACAACTGTTCCTGCCATGAATGTAACCACAGTGTAAAACATGACGTTAAAATCCTAATAATCAAACAAACAAACAATTAGATAAATTTATTATCCATGCACTGCATGCACCAGATGACCTTTTGAGCCATTCAAAATAGCTATCAAGCAGTGACCCACCTGTTGTTTTGCATGGATGTTTTTATCAATTTTGTCAAATAAAACACTCACATCTTTACTGATCCTTCATTAGAAATATTTAGTGGATTAATTCAACTTGATAGTTTTTGATATTTCATAATTTATTTTTGTTGAAAAATTGGGTTGAATGTGTGTATCAAATTAGATACAGCAGGTATTTAAGGCAAATATCAGTAAAATGTCATTTTATGCATTTTATCCATTATGAATTTCACAAAGCAGCATACACTAATTATTTATCTAAACTAATTAAATATTTTAATTACATCATTGGATGTAATGATGTAATAACAGCCAGTCTGCTAAGAAGGCTACTTCCTGTCTGATGTATATCTGTGGAAATGTGTGTCCATTCATTCAAAAAAGCATTTGTAAGGCTGGGCACCTATGCAGGTCAAAAAAGCCACAATTGATGTCCAAGTTCATTCCAAAGCTGTTCAGTAAATCTTAGGTCAGTGGAGTTTTTTTTTAAACTATGTCTTTATATACCTTGCTTTGCAGCAACAGTTTAAGGAAGGCCCTTCCCTTTTCCAGCAAAAATGTGCCCCTGTTATATAATTAATGAAACACATTCATTTAGAAGCAATGTCCCAATACTTTTGTCTATATGGTGCATTTCTAATACTGCTAATGCCTAGTTCACACTACACGACTTTAGCCCAGATTTTCACCGGCAAATCTAGCGCTGACCAGTCGCCGAGCGAAAATCAGGGCAAAAATTGTGTAGTGTGAACTAGGTATCAGATATCTCAATCTGAGTTGCCCGACTGGCAATGAGTGCTATGTCGAACAGCCAATGAGAACACAAGATACAGCGTGAGGAGAAACGCAGGGGAGGAGTGTAAAAGGTTGTACAGGGGCTTAATATAGTTTATATCATAATACACTGTCACAAACACAAGTTTTACAGTATTTCTGACCTTATCGTTCTCTACAAAACACCAACGTTGCATTGCAAAAATATTTATTAACCTCCAACTCACTATAGAACAATCCAAGCAAAATCCACTAAGATTAATTAATTTTTTTCTTTTTGTTTTTACGTGCACAAACTTTGATCGCTCGCTACTTATTCACGTGCATTTTTGGACGTGGTCTCAGTAAACCCCCCGTCCTTTCTCGCGTTTGTTTTCGTGACAAAACGATATTTGGGAGAGCACAGAAGCTCGCCTGCGATTCCAGTTGGTGATAGATCGTGTAGTGTGAAACCCCCTATCGCCGATCAGTCGTGTAGTGTGAAATACACACCGACTGAAAAGACTCCCGAGTGCAAGAGATTCAGTCGTGTAGTGTGAACTGTACAGCGACTCGGCACATCAGAAAGTCGTGTAGTGTGAACTTGGCATAAGACTACAAATATAGCACTGACGTGTGGTCCTTTGTATGTTTAAAGAACCTCTGTTAGTATCTGTACAGAGGAGCAACTGAAGGTTTTACACATGTCAAGGCTTCACACATGAGGAGGCTTTTGCTAGCCTGTGGCTCTCCCCAGTTGATGAGGGGGTCATGCAACTGGCAGAGGTTGCCATAGTGCAGCAGATTTGTGTAAATCAAATCCAAGCTTTTATACACATGGAAGAACATGCTATGCTTTTTGTATTTTTTTCCTCACTCATGCCCAACAGGTCTGGCCTTTTCATTCAGGGTCATGGCCAGCTTTGTCTGTAGATCCACCACACTGGTGGTACAGGCTAGAATCCAGGTCTCTGTGATGGTTCATAGTGCATTAAACCACTGTCCTGCCCTCTGTGTGGGTTTTTTAAATGCGTTTTCCACCTTTTTCTGCCAATCCACTGCTGGGGACTCTGATGGCATGAGGAGACTTTTGCTAGCCTGTGGCCCTCCCCAGTTGATTAGGGGGTCATGCAACTGGCAGAGGTTGCCATAGTGCAGCAGATTTGTGTAAATCAAAAATGCATTTTCCCCCATTTTCTCCCAATCTGGCTTTGCCAATCCACTGCTTGGGGACTCTGGTGGCATCCGAGGAGGGTGTATATTTGCCTGACACACATGTGTCTCCCAAACTTGTGCGTGAGGTCATAGAGCCAGACCCAATCTCTGAGCTACTCCACTTTCTGTACAGGCACCTGGGGCAACCGTGGTCCTTACAGCGTTGATCAGAATCAGAATCACTTCATTTCGCCAGGTATGTTACACATACGAGGAATTTGCTTTGGTGATACACTCAGTGATACACACAACAGTCCACATAGTAGTACAAACAATACACATAATAGTACAGACAATTACACATGTATGACATGTAACATAGAACATATTTAACAGACCCGACAGCACACGGACTGTTAACCAGTATTTACCAACATTTGCCCAAGAGAACAACTTTGGTTAAAAAGTGTTACAGCTCTGGGGAAAAAGCTGTTAGCGTGTCTTGATGTGTTTGTTTTTATTGTCCTGAGTCTTCTGCCAGATGGAAGAGTTTGAAAAAGGTGATGTCCAGGATGAGAGGGGTCTGCTGTAATTTTGCCGGCACGCTTCAGCACTCTGCTGTTGTAAATGTCCTGAAGCGTTGGCAGACTACATCCAATGATCCTCTCCGCTGTCCTGATTATACGCTGGAGTTTGGCTCGTTCATGTGATGTTGAGGAACCAAACCAGATGGTGATGGATGATGTAAGGATGGACTCTATTATTGCTGTGTAGAACTGGATCAGCAGACTCTGTGGCAGGTTGAATTTCTTCAGCTGTCTCAGGAAGAACATTCTCTGCTGAGCCCTCTTGGCGATGGAGAGTGTGTTCTTTTCCCACTTTAGGTCCCTGGATAAGGTGGTGCCCAGGAACTTAAGTGACTCCACCACTAAGGCCATAGAGCCATTAATTGTGAAGGGGTGTAAGGAGGGTGCGTTGCGCCTGAAATCCACCACCATCTCTACAGTCTTTTGTGTGTTGATCAGTAGGTGGTTGTCGCTGCACCAGGAGACCAGCTTATAACCCAACCCCTTAGTCTGGTCTTTGCCACCCAGCAGACTGGAGGCCAATTTTGTCTGCTACAGACTCTAGTCTATTGTGCATGCTAGAGGGCGACCAGCCGACCGGTAGCAGAGCCAGGATTTGAACCCGGGAGCTCAGAATCTCTGCGCTGATGTGCTAGTGTGTTATCCAGTAAATCTATCAACACATATTAGCATGCAGACAATGCTGTAGCATAAAGCCTTATTTTAATGCTTGCATGTCATACCCCAGTGTAACATAATGACTCATTTATGCTACAGATGGCATGTTTTGTAATAACTAAATATTTTGGCACATTCCCCATGCTAATCACAGTTCAATTTAGTACAATTATTGCATTCTCTCCTATGATTTTTAAGGTAATTAATTCAGCTTACTGATTAAAAAACTTTTTAATAGTCATAGTAAATGTAGCCTAATTAATTTGTTGGTTTTTTTATTTTTCTTCGTTTCTAAACTTACATTCTTTTCCCTGCGTGTAATGAAATTATCTACTCGGGCTATAACAATTAATCTAAGTGACAAAAGACAGGATGAGCCAGATGTGACTGGCGTATTTCTAATTACTGGAGTGTAACTAGGTGGAAATCACCTTGATAGACTTAAATCTCATTTGGTAAGGTCAAGGGAATGTTACTGTGAAATTAACCCACACGGCTTGCTTCGATTAACAAGGTCCTGGGTGGGGCAGTGGCAGACTACTGCAAAACCACTACATTTACGTTTTCAGCATTTAGCAGACGCCTTTATCCAAAGCGACTTACAGTTTAGTGTGACAGTATACATTCTGAGCAATTGAGGGTTAAAGGCCTTGCTCAAGGGCCCAACAGCAGCATCCTGACAGTGGTGGGACTTGAACTAGTCCAGTATCTTAACCGATTGGCTACAACTGCCCTACATACAGTCGTACCTTGTAACTCAAATGTCCCCTAAACTCAAAAACACCCTTCGACGAGAAATTTGTACCCTTAAACTCAACGTTTCCTTGAAACTCAACGCACGTGACTGCTGCTTTGTTCAGCGCTCGGCTTGAGCGGTGCGGTAAAACGTCATCAAAGTGCGAATACGAGACGAATCTGCATTTGTGTGGAATAACTGTCAAATCCACTCTAAAAGCTCCACATGTATCTGTGTTTATCTGGATTTTCCCCCTGTTTCACTTTTAAACTTGTGTTTCAGCTCGGGGTGCTGAGAAATTGTGAGAATCAGCTTTTCTAAAGTCTAAAATGTTTATTGTTTAAAAAAAGCTTAATGTGACTTAATATATAAAAAGAACGACATAGAAACACTAAACCTCTCTTAATTATTACTGCTCATAAGTTCTCTCCACTTATTAGGAAACATAAGAAAACAATAAAGAACTAAAGGTAAAGTGTAGGTTTTATTGTGTTTAACTGTTTTTTTTTTTTTTAATGTATTTCAGTGTTTTATATTATAATTGTGTTATTTTCAGTGTATAAGTTTCAAAAACAACCCCATTATTTTACATTAGTCTAAAATATATGCAGCTCTACGGGACTACGGAACGCATGAAAAGTTTTCCCATACATCCTTATGGGAAAAATGCCTTAAAACTCAACGCCTTTTAAACTCAACACCACTACCAGAACCAATTGACGTTCAGTTTCAAGGTTGGGTTAGCTTCGTTCTCCTCAATCGGAGCCGGGGTCGGCATTAGTGGAAGGGAAGCATGACTCAATCAGACAATTGGAGCGATCAACCAACCAACCACTATAGACTTAATCATTTAGTGTGATAGATTTTGCAACCTTAACTTATGACATGGGACATATAGAAGCTCAACCAGGTACTGAGGAGTCTGGCTGAGCAGAGTATTATATGTAATAAAAACCACCTTGTACTGAATACAAAAGGCAATAAGTAACCAATGAAGACTTTAAAACATGCTAGCACACCAGAGCTGACATTTCAAACTCGTAAGTTTGCATCTCATTTCTGCTACTGGCAGGCTTGGTGCCTATATGGACGACGATTAGCTTGTATAATTGGGGGAATGGCCAGAGGGGATTCTTCATATCTGGCGCAATTACGACCTCTGCTGATTGATCGAGGGCGCCTGCACAGTAAGACCGGGATAATGGGGATCGGTGCGTGACTTTCAGAATACGATACGAATCCCCTCATGGGTAAAAAGACCTGACTGGACTCTAGAAAGGACATGATTCTAAGCTGCCCCCTCAATACTCACACACTAAGCCATACCTTCAAACCTATTTGGACCAATCCTCCAAATCTGAGAACAGGGTGGCAGATGAAAAACGTCCAGGCTGGACACACACCTGAGCACACACTGACCTGTAATTTCTTGTAAGTTATTTATAATCATGGATGACTGCAGAAAAACAAAGATGATTTTGTGTGTCATACAGTGATGCCAGGTTGTTCGACCCCTCTTGCCATTTCGATCAAAAACTGCCCTTTCGTGACCACTTAATGTCCATTTTCCAGGTAAAGGCTTGCAATTTTGATAAATATGATGCATGTTCTTATGGCTAATGTTCTTTTTCCTTACAGTACACACAATTAAATTAGCACTTGACCCTTCACCTCATGCTGGTCTGACTTGAAGACATAATTATATTACATGATGCAGGTTTCCAGAAGACATTGAGTCACTGGTAATAATCAAATACATAATAAAAAGTAGAGAAGCAACTCATCGAACTATAAAAAAAAAACCCACAATAACATATTGCCCGCTATTTTTTTGCACTGTGCATTAATCTACACACCTTATACATACACTGATCAGCCATAACATTAAAACCACCTCCTTGTTTCTACACTCAGTCGTTTTATCAGCTCCACTTAACATATAGAAGCACTTTGTAGTTCTTGCCCCCTTTCATGCTGTTCTTCAATTTGTCAGGACCCCCACAGGACCACCACAGAGCAGGTATTATTTGGGTGGTGGATCATTCTCAGCACTGCAGTGACAGTGACATGGTGGTGGTGTGTTAGTGTACGTTGTGGTGGTATGAGTGGATGAGACACAGCAGCACTGCTGGAGTTTTTAAACACTTCACTGTCAGTGCTGGACTGAGAATAGTCCACCAACCAACAGCACCCTGTGGGCAGCGTCCTGTCACCACTGATGAAGGTCTAGAACGGGTGTCAAACTCATTTTCACCGAGGGCCACATCAGCATTATTGTGGCCCTCAAAGGGCCGATTGTAACGTATTCTGCTGTGATTGCAGTCTGTTGTTTTTCTTGGAGGCTAAATTCTGCATTTATATTGTCCTCTTTTACCACAGACACGGCCTCATAACACAAGAGATGCACCTTCCTGAAGCACAAACTTGTTTTCATTAAATGTCCTGCTTAATTTTCTTACTTATCTTCTTGTACATTTTGGGATTATGTGTAAATATTTCTTAACATCTACTGGCGGGATGTGCCACTTTGCAGGTCACAAAATGACGTGGCGGGCCGGATCCGGCCTGCGGGCCGTGAGTTTGACACCCCTGGTCTAGAAGATGAGCAACTCAAACAGCAGCAATAGATGAGTGATCGTCTCTGACTTCACATCTACAAGGTGGACCAACTAGGTTATATATATATACTGTATATATATATATATATATATATATATACAGTATATACTGTATATATATATATATACAGTATATATATATATATATATATATATATATACAGTGTATCACAAAAGTGAGTACACCCCTCACATTTCTGCAGATATTTAAGTATATCTTTTCATGGGACAACACTGACAAAATGACACTTTGACACAATGAAAAGTAGTCTGTGTGCAGCTTATATTACAGTGTAAATTTATTCTTCCCTCAAAATAACTCAATATACAGCCATTAATGTCTAAACCACCGGCAACAAAAGTGAGTACACCCCTTAGTGAAAGTTCCTGAAGTGTCAATATTTTGTGTGGCCACCATTATTTCCCAGAACTGCCTTAACTCTCCTGGGCATGGAGTTTACCAGAGCTTCACAGGTTGCCACTGGAATGCTTTTCCACTCCTCCATGACGACATCACGGAGCTGGCGGATATTCGAGACTTTGCGCTCCTCCACCTTCCGCTTGAGGATGCCCCAAAGATGTTCTATTGGGTTTAGGTCTGGAGACATGCTTGGCCAGTCCATCACCTTTAGCCTCAGCCTCTTCAATAAAGCAGTGGTCGTCTTAGAGGTGTGTTTGGGGTCATTATCATGCTGGAACACTGCCCTGCGACCCATTTTCCGGAGGGAGGGGATCATGCTCTGCTTCAGTATTTCACAGTACATATTGGAGTTCATGTGTCCCTCAATGAAATGTAACTCCCCAACACCTGCTGCACTCATGCAGCCCCAGACCATGGCATTCCCACCACCATGCTTGACTGTAGGCATGACACACTTATCTTAGTACTCCTCACCTGATTGCTGCCACACATGCTTGAGACCATCTGAACCAAACAAATTAATCTTGGTCTCATCAGACCATAGGACATGGTTCCAGTAATCCATGTCCTTTGTTGACATGTCTTCAGCAAACTGTTTGTGGGCTTTCTTGTGTAGAGACTTCAGAAGAGGCTTCCTTCTGGGGTGACAGCCATGCAGACCAATTTGATGTAGTGTGCGGCATATGGTCTGAGCACTGACAGGCTGACCCCCCACCTTTTCAATCTCTGCAGCAATGCTGACAGCACTCCTGCACCTATCTTTCAAAGACAGCAGTTGGATGTGACGCTGAGCACGTGCACTCAGCTTCTTTGGACGACCAACGCGAGGTCTGTTCTGAGTGGACCCTGCTCTTTTAAAACGCTGGATGATCTTGGCCACTGTGCTGCAGCTCAGTTTCAGGGTGTTGGCAATCTTCTTGTAGCCTTGGCCATCTTCATGTAGCGCAACAATTCGTCTTTTAAGATCCTCAGAGAGTTATATATATATACAGTGTATCACAAAAGTGAGTACACCCCTTTTGTGAGTACACCCAAAAGTGAGTACATATATATATATATATATATATATATATATATATATATATATATACAGTGTATCACAAAAGTGAGTACACCCCTCACATTTCTGCAGATATTTAAGTATATCTTTTCATGGGACAACACTGACAAAATGACACTTTGAGACAATGAAAAGTAGTCTGTGTGCAGCTTATATAACAGTGTAAATTTATTCTTCCCTCAAAATAACTCAATATACAGCCATTAATGTCTAAACCACCGGCAACAAAAGTGAGTACACCCCTAAGAGACTACACCCCTAAATGTCCAAATTGAGCACTGCTTGTCATTTTCCCTACAAAATGTCATGTGATTTGTTAGTGTTACTAGGTCTCAGGTGTGCATAGGGAGCAGGTGTGTTCAATTTAGTAGTACAGCTCTCACACTCTCTCATACTGGTCACTGAAAGTTCCAACATGGCACCTCATGGCAAAGAACTCTCTGAGGATCTTAAAAGACGAATTGTTGCGCTACATGAAGATGGCCAAGGCTACAAGAAGATTGCCAACACCCTGAAACTGAGCTGCAGCACAGTGGCCAAGATCATCCAGCGTTTTAAAAGAGCAGGGTCCACTCAGAACAGACCTCGCGTTGGTCGTCCAAAGAAGCTGAGTGCACGTGCTCAGCGTCACATCCAACTGCTGTCTTTGAAAGATAGGTGCAGGAGTGCTGTCAGCATTGCTGCAGAGATTGAAAAGGTGCGGGGTCAGCCTGTCAGTGCTCAGACCATACGCCGCACACTACATCAAATTGGTCTGCATGGCTGTCACCCTAGAAGGAAGCCTCTTCTGAAGTCTCTACACAAGAAAGCCCGCAAACAGTTTGCTGAAGACATGTCAACAAAGGACATGGATTACTGGAACCATGTACTATGGTCTGATGAGACCAATATTAATTTGTTTGGTTCAGATGGTCTCAAGCATGTGTGGCGGCAATCAGGTGAGGAGTACAAAGATAAGTGTGTCATGCCTACAGTCAAGCATGGTGGTGGGAATGCCATGGTCTGGGGATGCATGAGTGCAGCAGGTGTTGGGGAGTTACATTTCATTGAGGGACACATGAACTCCAATATGTACTGTGAAATACTGAGCAGAGCATGATCCCCTCCCTCCAGAAACTGGGTCGCAGGGCAGTGTTCCAGCATGATAATGACTCCAAACACACCTCTAAGACGACCACTGCTTTATTGAAGAGGCTGAGGGTAAAGGTGATGGACTGGCCAAGCATGTCTCCAGACCTAAACCCAATAGAACATCTTTGGGGCATCCTCAAGCGGAAGGTGGAGGAGCGCAAAGTCTCGAATATCCGCCAGCTCCGTGATGTCGTCATGGAGGAGTGAAAAAGCATTCCAGTGGCAACCTGTGAAGCTCTGGTAAACTCCATGCCCAGGAGAGTTAAGGCAGTTCTGGGAAATAATGGTGGCCACACAAAATATTGACACTTCAGGAACTTTCACTAAGGGGTGTACTCACTTTTGTTGCCGGTGGTTTAGACATTAATGGCTGTATATTGAGTTATTTTGAGGGAAGAATAAATTTACACTGTTATATAAGCTGCACACAGACTACTTTTCATTGTGTCAAAGTGTCATTTTGTTAGTGTTGTCAAATGAAAAGATATACTTAAATATCTGCAGAAATGTGAGGGGTGTACTCACTTTTGTGATACACTGTATATATATATATATATATAAGAACAGAAAGAACCTTAACCTGGCACAACTCACTAAGCAATTATATTTCTTCCCAAGTGCCAAATGGAAAACAAGTTCTAACATACGAATACAAATTGCTGTAAGCAAAGTAAGAAATAATGGTCTGATTCTTTTTGAGTTCTTTACCACTTTTACACATTGGGGGTTTAGTCTGTTTAAATTGGTGTCTGGTGTGTTTTTTTTCTCCCTCTGGGTGGTTTTGGCAGGTGAGAGTGCAGCAGTTACACTTGAGTACTGATATAAATAACCGTTCCAAAAAACCTCCTGTGAGTGAAAGCAATTTGCAGGAGCTTGGTTTAATCTAGTCTTAAATGCAGATTGTGAACCAAAAACACTTCACCCCTTCACACATACTGTAACTCACTACATTTTGACCTGAATTTCCTTTTTTTTGTCGTCTAAAGCATTTTAGATGTCCTACTAAACAGACAGTTACAACAATAGACTCTGTAATCAATAATTCTGTAAGCAAAATTCGTTAAGGCAGAATCCAGTCTGAAGTTTATAAACATAGTGCTGGGGTGGTGCAGCCATATAATACACTCTAAAACCCATTTCAAGTTTGCAACCCTGGCCCGAACTCTAATAGCCTAATCGAGAGCTCAATAGACACAAGGGGCTGTGCCTAAGGAAAGGAAGGCCAGATATGGTCTAACCCTGTTGCTATTGCGTTCCATTTTGGTGGTGGAATGTCCAAAGGATGGTAAGGGAAGAGGATGGCAGGGCAGTTGTACCCTAGCGGTTAAGGGGGTTAAGGTATCGAAATAGTAATCGAAATGTCACTTGTTCAAGTCCCACTACTGCCAGGTTGCCACTGTTGGGCCCCTGAGCAAGGCCCTTAACCTTTAATTGCTTAGACAATACACTGATCAGCCATGACATTAAAACCACCTTCTTGTTTCTACACTCACTGTCCATTTTATCAGCTCCACTTACCATATAGAAGCACTTCGTAGTTCTACAATTATTGACTGTAGTCCATTTATTTCCCTACATACCTTTTTACCCTGCTTTCACCCTGTCCTTTAATGGTCAGGAACCCCACAGGACCACCACAGAGTAGGTATTATTTGGGTGGTGGATCATTCTCAGCACTGCAGTGACACTGACATGGTGGTGGAGTGTTAGTGTGTGTTGTGCTGGTATGAGTGGTTTAGACACAGCAGCGCTGCTGGAGTTTTTAAATACCGTGTCCACTTGCTGTCCACTCTATTAGACACTCCTACCTAGTTGGTCCAACTTGTAGATGTAATGTCAGAGACGATCGCTCATCTATTGCTGCTGTTTGAGTTGGTCATCTTCTAGACCTTCATCAGTGGTCACAGGACGCTGCATATGGAGCGCTGTTGTCTGGATGTTTTCGGTTGGTGGACTTTTCTCAGTCTAGCAGTGACAGTGAGGTGTTTAAAAACTTCAGCAGCGCTGCTGTGTCTTATCCGCTCATACCAGCACAACACACACTAACACACCACCACCATGTCAGTGTCACTGCAGTGCTGAGAATTACCCACCACCTAAATAATACCTGCTCTGTGGGGGTCCTGAACATTGAAGAACAGCATGAAAGGGGACTAACAGAGCATACAGAGAAACAGATGGACTACAGTCAGTAATTGTAGAACTACAAAGTGCTTCTGTATGGTAAGTGGAGCTGATAAAATGGACAGTGAGTGTAGAAACAAGGAGGTGGTTTTAATGTCATGGCTGATCGATGTATATGAAACCGGTCCGTCGTGCAAAAAAGGTTGGGTCACTGTCTTACTAGTCTCCAAAAACTTTTAAATTGCCTAGTAGCTTTCAAAACCTTTCATTAAATTGGTAAAAACCATTAATGTTTTTAAAACCAAACTAATCTAATATATTTCCAAAGATAATTTACAATTATCCTATTAAGCACTGCAATCTCAAGGCTATTTTTCCTGCAATCTTTTATATTTTGCCTTTCATTCATCTTGCTGTAATTATTTTCTATTATACAGAGTTGCTTAGAACTTTATTTTTTCCTTATTCGTGACTCAGTTGCTCTCATTCGCTGAGTAAGGTTGATCTACATCACGATTACTGTTGTCTGTGTCCAGTGCCGCCCTGTGGTCCTTTTGTCTTTGCGATTATTAACGAATTCAAATAGAACCTCCAGATGAGACTCGGTGACTACAGTCAGTAATTGTAGAACTACAAAGTGCTTCTATATGGTAAGTGGATCTGATAAAATGGACAGTGAGTGTAGAAACAAGGAGATGGTTTTAATGTTATTATTATTTAGACATGCTGTAGTCTAGTCTCTCTATGCACAGCTGTCATAAGTGCAGTAAATGTTTTTAAAATGTCACCCAGACACTGAATCATTGTTGCAAACAGAGCTGGTCCAATCTTCCTGCTCACCGTTATTGGTCTAAAGTAGTGGTAGTTTGTATTACAACCCCAAATCAGAACATTTACTTTTATGTTTATTTGATTTTAGACAGTTTGAACCCAAGATATTTCATGTTTTATCTGCTCAACTTCATTTCATTTATTAATAAACCTCCATTCCTGCATTTCAGGACTGCAACACATTCCAAAAAGTTGGGACAGGAGCAATTTAGGGCTAGTAATGAGGTGAAAAAACTAAATAATGATGTGATTCCAGACAGGTGATGTCAACAGGGGATTGTAATCATGGTTTGGTACAAAAGCAGCATCCAGGAAAGGCTGAGTCTTTGATGAGTAAAGATGATCAGAGGATCTCCAGTTTGTCAACAAATGTGTGAGAAAATAATTGAAATGTTTAAAAACAATGTACCTCAAAGAAAGATTGGAAGGGATTTGCATATGTCTCCCTCTACAGTGCATAATATCATTAAACGATTCAAGGAATCGGGAGGAATTTCACTGCATAAAGGCAGAGGGTGCAAGTTTAAGCTGAACGCCAGTGATCTTTGATCCTTCAGACGGCACTGCATCAAGAACCGCCACTCAACAATAGCTGATATAACCACATGGGTGAGGGATTACTTTGGCAAACCTTTGTCAAGCACTACAATACAGAGTTACATGCACAAATGCCACTTAAAATTTTACTGTGCAAAAAAGAAGCCTTATGTTAACCATGTCCAGAAGCGGCGTCAACTTCTCGGGGCTCAGAGGCATCTAGGATGGACCATCAAACAGTGGAAACATGTATTGTGGTCAGATGAATCAGCATTCCAGGTCTTTTTTGGATAAAATGAATGCCGTGTGCTCCGGAGCAAAGACGAAAAGGATCCAGACTGTTATCAGCTACAAGTCCAAAATACAGGGTCTGTCATGGTATGGGAGTGTGTCAGTGCCCCTGGCAAAGGTTTTTCCGGGGACGTCCATATATTTTTCAACAAGACGATGCAAAATCACATGCTGCACACATTACAAAGGCATGGCTGCGGAGGAAGAGAGTACAGGTATTGGACTGGCCTGCCTGCAGTCCTGACCTGTCCCCAATAGAGAATGTGTGGAGATTTTTGAAACGAAAAACGCGACGACGACGACAACCCCGTACTGTTGTACATCTTAAGACGTGTTTGCAGAAAGAATGGGACAAAATAAAAGCTGAAACACTAAATCACTTGGTATCCTCGGTGCCAAAACGTCTTTTAAGTGTGGTGAGAAAGAATAGCAACATTACAAAGTGGTAAATACTTTACTGTCCCAACTTTTTTTGGAATGTGTTGCAGGCCTGAAATGCAGGAATGGATGTTTATTAATAAATGAAATGAAGTTGAAATTTAAATGTTGCATTTAAATTTCATGTGACTACATCATTTGCGACCACAGCAGCAGCACAACATGCCATCCGCCACTTTCTATACCAGTCTCTCTTAGAACTGTCCTCACCAAATCCATTCATAACCATGCCTGCACACTGTACCCTTATGTAAAACAAAATCCATTGTAGAAAGTCTGTTTGAAGCAAATAAGCTCCAAGGCTGTCTTTTGCTTGCATCCACTATTCAACAAAGACATGGCTGTATCATTACCATGGCAACCAAGCTGTCTATTGAAGCAAAAGTGACTAAACATGAACTGATGCATTTGATTTGCTGAGTCGTTGCAAGGCAAACAGTAAGAGTAAGAGTCGAATTTTGTTCAACATTCTAAATGTTTCCCTTTTTTATGGGTCATACGTATGAGCATAAGTTCTTACATTTGAAATGTATAGGCAAAGACAAAGGGTGTGTTCGAAAAGCTAGGGAGCTGCCTTGCTGTCTTACTGTCTACATAGGCAGCTGCCTTAGTAGAGAGGATTCTAATAAGTCAGTGACTTATAAGTTAGGTTATTCGAACGCGCTACTTAGACAGCGATTCCATCGGGTTTCGCATTTCGCGTTTAGCATATTTCCATTAAAACCAATAAACTGAGGTAGCACAGCACGCTAACGTCAATATAACATCTTCCATCATGTACCGATAACGGTTAAATTTCCTGACAAGCCCGAACTTGCAAATAAAAACACTCGGTACAAGTTTATACAAGTTAAAAATCTGTAATATTTTATTTACGTTTGAAAATAACTCCATTCGTTTCTCTGCATCGTCAGCCATGTTTATTTTTCTGTGAGAAAAGAGCACCCGACCCGCAATGAATTCTGGGATTGCCTTGATCACTAAGGCAGCATCGGATGCTTACTCGTTCTTGAGCCAAAATAACATTGAAATATTAAGATGCCTCAGTAGTGAGGATTTTAAGGCATCTAGGATTTCGAACAGCCTCATTCTCGGGAGCGCGCACACGATGACGTAAAATGCTGTATATGTAGAGAGCTCACTAGCTTTCCGAACACACCCATGGACGTGTAGCAATCAAACTCAATAAAGGCCCTGTTTTCTACCATGACAGAGAGGAAATACAGCTGATTAGTAAGAGACCCGATGACACAGTTCAAAATGTTCAGTAACCCATGTGACCCACATCATAGCATCTGTCTGAAAACCTAGTGCCCTCTCTACACACAGCATTTTGCGTCGTTCTATGCACTCCCGAGAAGGTGGTGTCTAAATTCTTAGATGCCCTAAAATGCTGCCTACTGAGGTTCCTTAATTTGAATGACGTGGGAGCATCCGATTCTTTCTTAGTGGTGAAGGCAATCCCAGCATTCAGTGCGGCACAACAATACAAATATGTCTTCATGCATGCTCAATAATCCAGGTACACAAATTCACAAAGTTGAATCAGTTCATCTGGAGATACATTACATCACTCATTCAAGTGACTTCTTCAATCTGAGCTGGTGGTGAATACCCCAACCTTATATGCAGACGATTTGCATAACGACTGATCACCGCCCATTGCATAACAATAAAACCGGTGATCAGATCCATATGCAAATTACAATGGTCATGTGTGCCTTTCACACATGATTGGGGTATAGCTCCTATAACTATAATAATCTGGGCATTCGAAAAGCTGGAAAAATGCCCAAACACTGCTCCAGTGGATCGAAGGGAGAAAAAGGACAAACGCTGTGTTTCAGTTGCTTTTAAACCCCAAAACACGCTACACCAGAAATTAGTTCACCCTAAGGACCGGGTACCTCGACACAGAGTAACGTAGTGTATGCTGTTAGGTGCCGGGAGGATTGCCAGGAACTGTACATCGGGGGAAACTAAACAGCCACTGGCGAAACGGATGGCCCAACATAGAAGATCGACCTCTTCTGGCCAGGACTCCGCCATTTACACTCGCATGCAAGCCAGCGGCCACTCATTTAATGATGAAGATGGTTTGAACGGGGAGTCAAAGAGGCCATCTATGTGAAGAGGGAACGACCATCCCTGAACCAAGGAGGAGGCCTGAGAGTACATCTCTCACCGTCTTACAATGCCGTAATAGGAGCTATACCCCAATCATGTGTGAAAGGCACACATGACCATTGTAATTAATGGTCATTGTAATTTGCATATGGACCTGATCATAGGTTTCATTGTTATGCAATGGGCGGTGATCAGTCGTCATGCAAATCGTCTGCATATAAGGTTGGGGTATTCACCACCAGCTCAGACTGAAAAAGTCACTTAGATGAGTGGCGAAAAGTATCTCTACAACATACTTCTGTCCAGATGAACTGATTCAACTTTGTGGAATACAAATATGGCAGACGGATGCAGAGCAACGAAGTTCTCTCGGTTCATACCCTTGCTTATAAAGAACATGTTTCATGTTACAAAGAGGAATTGCAAAAAGCAAAAAAATTATTACTATTCTAATGTTAGCCAAGGTGTCCATAGTAACTCTAGATTATTCTTCTCTACTGTGAATAAGTTGCTGCGTCCCGTTAATTGCTTTCCTTTGGCCCCATCACCTGATATCTCCTCTTAGTTTATGGACTTTTTTTAACCAAAAAATTAAGACAGTCTATACTTGGTCTCAGCTTAATTGACTCCTCATCCACCATCTGCATGTTTAATGTCACTGAATTCTCCACCTTTACGAATACGATACAAATCCTTTATTGTCATTGCACCTTGTACTTGTACATTTGCACAACGAAATTGGAATACAACCCCCCCCCCCCCCCCCCCCCTTGGTGCAAGAAAAAACAGCAAACAATAAAAGTACTATATACAAATATAAATATAAAAATATAAAACAGTACTTAAACAAAACAGAAGCAGAACCGAAGCTATTGCACATGTCCTATTCAAATTAAATTAGAAGTTGCACATGTCCAATTTAAAGTGAAATGAAGTGAAATTGCACAATACCCACTGAATGATGCATTTCGTGTCACATGTTTGTGTTTAACAGTGCTATGGCCCTGTTGTAAAAACTGTCTCTTGGTCTATTAGTCCTTGTTTTGATTTGCCTGTACCGTCTACCCGAGGGCAACAGTTCGAACATTCGGTAACCTGGGTGTGCACTGTCTTTTTTAATTTTGTGTGCCCTCCTGAGACAGCGGGTGCTGTAGAGCTCCTTTAGTGATGGGAGAGGGTGCCCGATGATTTTCTGGGCGGTGTTGATGACCCTCTGTATTGCCTTCTTGTGTGCTGTGGTGCAGCTTGAGAACCACACAGAGATGCGATAAGTCAGCCCACTCTTCACGGAGCAGCGATAGAAAGCAGTCAGCAGCTCTTTCCTCAGGTTGAGCCTCCTGAGGATCCTCAGAAAGTGGAGGTGCTGCTGGGCCCTCTTCACTACCGCCGAGGTGTTAGAACTCCATTGGAGGCCTTTACCACAGTGTCTGAAAATTTTTGAAAATAATCAAGTCATCTAGAGCCGCCACGTGCCAGCTAGATCCCATGCCAACGCACTGGGTGAAAGCCTGTCTAATGCCAGTCTGTTCTCTCATCACTCAGATAGTTAATGCATCACTGAGTCCTGGTTTGGTCCCAGATTGTTTAAAACTGGCTGCCATTACTCCAGTGCTCAAGAAGAGTGGTTTAAACCTGGAACCTGGCTAATTACAGGCCAATCTTTAATTCCTTTCCTAAAATAATAGAGCGGACTGTAGCCGTCCAGCTAACAGAACATATCTAATCTAATGATCTGTTCGAGGTGTTCAACAATACACAGTAGTACTGTACATAAAACACATACATCACATTTCATACACCATAATACACCATCACATACACCAAAATACATTATGTATATATAAGTAGAGAGGATTCTAATAAGACATTAAACGCAGTTTTAGCTTACTAAGCTAACACAGTCAGCCTCAGGCCATTTAAACCAAAGGGCTCAGGCAACACAACATGCTAGCATGCCAGCTAACATCTTTCTCTGTTTACTGAAAACGGCTTTTACAAATAAATGACACTCGTACACCTTTATGCAAATTAGAAAATCAATGATTGGATTCTCCCTCGTTATTCAGTCTGATCGCTTAAAATTAAGGCACCTCAGTAGGCAGCATGTTAAGTATCTAATAAATTGCACAACCTTATTCTCGGGAGAGCACGTAGGATGATGTAAAATATTGTCTATATAGAGAGCTCACTAGATTTTCAGACAGACCTAGTTAATAATAGTAAAACATGAAAATACTTTTTGAAGGTCACGTCAGCACACTGTGAGACAGAAGCTCTGGAGTGTAGGCCGTCCTTGAATAATTATTTGAAAATTGAATATGGCTCAGAATTTTCCAGCTTAGATTCTTGCTTAAAAAAAAGTAAATACTTCATATGCCATGTTGTTATGAATAAGATCATCAAAGCAGTCAAAGCTTGCTATATTCTTAGGTAAATTTCTTATATAATACTTATATTATCAGACATGACTGTCCCAAAATTGTAATGACACCCTGAAGAGGAATAAAATGTTAAAAGGTGACACACAAAACCCCCTCATAAAAGTGTTAAAGTACTGGGTCAGAGGTCTCTTGTTTTCCCAATCTGTTCATTTTTAATTATTCATTACAGTCTGCCTTGTGCACAGAGCGGGGTGTGATGAGTTTTCTAAGGAACTATGGAGCTGGTCAATTTTTGGTTTTGTATGTGAGCATCAGGGTTTTAAACTGAATGTGTGCAGCTACAGGAGGCCAGTAAAGTGAACACAGCAGTGGGGTGATGTGGTAGCTTTTGGGTTAGTTAAAAACCACCCAAACAGCTGCTTTATGGATGAAATGTAGGGGTTTAATAGTGGACATAGGATCACCTAGAAGCCAGGAGAGCGTTGCAGTAGTCCAGCCGAGAGATTACAAGTGACCGGACAAGCATCTGAGTGGCTTCCATGGAGAGAAATTGCTGAATCTTCTTGATGTTGTAGAGGAATAACCAACACGATCTTGTCATGTTGGCTACATGAGTAGAGAAGGTCAGCTACTCATTTAGGACAACACCAAGGTTTCGTATATTATCAGATACTAAGAGATGACGTAAAAAATAAGTAACAGCTGTGTCTTGCTGGGATTAGGTTTTAGTTGATGAGCCGACATCCATAGTGAGATATTTGCCAGACATTTGAGTGTCACCTGCATAGGAGTGGTCAGAGAAGCCATGTGAGGCGATGACCTTGCCTTTAGAACATACAGGGAATCACACTATGCTCCCAGTATTCCTTTACCACAGTGCTTCAGCCAGACCAGTGTTATCTGTTGGGAACCTGACCAGACTGGTGGTGCTATGGACACCCAAATTTCAGTGAGCTGCACTGCTGTAAAGCTTCTCTGCTTAAAAAAACTGGAAGTACCTTGAAGTTCCAGATGTAACAAGTTTAAGTGATTATTATGTAAATGTCATTATTTTGTACCCAGATAATTCTCTATTTTGACACATCCATCACTCAATTTCCTGTAAATGCCACTCGGTGAGAAGTCTTCTCCGAAATCTCTCTGCATGACATTTTCCTTGGAGGGTGATAAAAAGAATAACATGTAAAAGACTCTGACTTTCTTTGCTTTCAGTGTTTTACATTTGTTAAATTCAGTAAAAGCAAAAAATCCGGCATTATGCGGCCTGCGGATCGAAACATGCACCTCAGAGGAAAATTAGAAAAGTGTCCTATTTCTTTGCCACAGCGAGACGTCGCATGCTCGGCGTTCATTATTCGGAATTGCAGCTTTTCTGGCAGCAAGCCACAGCAGGTCGTCTCAGAGGGAGTCCTCCAAAAAAATCCCCACAGTTCCTTCTCGGAGTGCATTATAGTGCCATCCAATCCATCATGAGAAAACAAGACGGGCGATAAACATGCTGCGATCGTTTCATGAGAGGCGTCGAGATGTAACCCAGATTTGCACGTCGTCTTTAAATTAAAATAAAGCCGCAGATTTGTTTGCTCCGAATGTCACTGTTAGGATCATAAGATCCGTGGCAAGGGGGAAAGTCTTTATTTTCGATCGGTTGGTAATTAAGCCATGAATTAGCATCAGTCGTCCTTGAAAATCGGATATTCACGGAACGTTTGACTGTATTCCTCCCGTGCGTGAAGCGCGGCCCGTATGATTGGTGTGAAGTGACTCCAGCGTTAAAGATTTAAAATGGCCTAGACAAAGCCTGACTTAAACCCAATTAGAAATGCTGAGATAAGACCAGAAACGATCAATTCATGTCCAGAAACCTAGCCTGCAATTCAGAGCAGTTCGGCAAAGGAATCCTTTACCGGCTACGTCGAAGAAAGTGTCCTATCAAATTATTGAAAGTGTTTGCTTGTAGGCATGGCTGCGAAAGGTGCGCGAGTGATTATTAGGTTAGATTAGATTAGATTAAATTGGATACAAGTTTGTCATTGAGAAAGTACAAACCAATGGAATGCAGACAGCATCTAACAAGAAGTGCAAAGTAATGAGCATAATGGGCATAAATAGTGCAGATGATGAGGTAGATGCAAATATGGAACAAATAAGGTGCATGATAAACAGTGTAAATGCAAAGGGTAGCTGGGGTCAGATCGCATGCTCAACTATTGTACAGCACCCCTGGAGCAGAGAGGGTTAAGGGCCTTGCTCAAGGGCCCAACAGTGGCTGCATAGCAGAGCTGGGATTCAAACTCTCAACCTTTCAATTGATTGTCCAAAGCTCTACTCAGAAGGCTACCACTGTGAGACTGCAGCTTTAGTGTAAACCATACAGATAATAAAGTAGAATTGAGCAGTTATTTAAATAGCACTGTTGCCTCACAATTGGACAATTCTAGGTTTGATTCCCATGTGGAATGGTTCGGGTCCTTTCTGTGAGGAGTTTGCATGTTCTCCCAGTGTCTGTGTGGGTTTTCTCCAGGTGCTCTGCATGTCTTTGGACTGTGGGAGGAAACCAGTATCTGTGTGTACACTGATCAGCCATAACATTTAAAACCACCTCCTTGTTTCTACACTCACTGTCCATTTTATCAGCTCCACTTACCATATAGAAGCACTTTAGTTTTACAATTACTGATTGTAGTCCATCTGCTTCTCTGCATTCCTTTTTAACCTTCTGTTACCCTGTTCTTCAATGGTCAGGACCCCCACAGAGCCACCACAGAGCAGGTATTATATAGCTGGTGGATCATTCTCAGCACTACGCTGACAATAACATGGTGGTGGTGTGTTAATGTGTGTTGTGCTGGTATGAGTGGATAAGACACAGCAGCGCTGCTGGAGTTTTAAAATGCCGTGTCCACTCTATTAGACACTATTCGACACTCCTACCTAGTTGGTCCACCTTGTAGATGTAAAGTCGTGAAGGCGATCACTCATCTATTGCTGCTGTTTGAGTTGGTCATCTTCTAGACCTTCATCAGTGGTCACAGGACACTGCCCACGGGCACTGTTGGCTGGATATACATACGAAAGAAATAAAAACTTAAAAACGACTAAATGTTTCAGACATATGACAGTGTCTGGTCTTTTAGAAAACTGTCAAGGAAAAAATAATAATAAAATAACAGTATTATTAAGTGAAGATGTTCACAGAATTAAGTTTTCCCCCCCACACAGGCTCCAGATCTCACTGACCTATTATTTGACCCAACCCTGTCACTCAAAAAGAGCAAAATATAACACCAGAGACACAAAGTCTGTGGTAGACAGAAATCACCAAGTGAAATACATACAGATGATATAATAACAAGTCAAAAGTTTACATACACTTGGAAGTAATGGCAATTCTGGCATTTTTGCCAAAAAAAAGTGTTTTTTAATGGTGAGTTTTCTAAAAATATGATGAGCCAAACATTAACTATTAATTTGGTGCTACAGAAGGTTCAGTAATGTAATTTATTTTGTCCCATGGCCTCCTACTGGTAGTGATTATGATGGTAGTGATAGAAACGTCCAACAGAGTTTTTAGATTTGCCCACTCTGTGTGAAGTGTGTGGTCTGCTTGGATCCTCATCAGCTCATTTTTAGATTGGTTATTCTATTAATTTTTGGTTTGTCCTCCTACTCATACTGCAGGACACCCATCACCAATCTATCTGTTCCTCCGAGAGCTCTATAGGCTCTATGCACGACTGTCTTCCGGGTTCTCGTATACTGGCAGATCAACTTCCGGTATTCATTTGCCGGTCGTCAACAAGCAGATAACGTTAGGCATGGCTCTCTTTTACACTTGTTGTCTTCAAGATTAACCTCGTCTGACAGTGAACGATTTAGACCGACCGACGCATGGTTTGTACTGCTTCTTCTAACAAGCGGGAAAAAGGATTTTAAATGTACAACTCCAGCGACATTGACAAATATGAAGGTAAGTACGTTAGCAAACATTTCCTTAGAACCATGCAAGTAGGGTAGTTGTAAACTGGTTAGTGGTTGTTTTGCTAGACTAGACAAACACTACATCTAGCTTGACAGACCAGTATTAAGATTCATGTTTTAGTTAGCTTTGAAGCATACCATTACAATTTCATTTTTATGCATATTCTGCTTGCACAGTGCCAGGTTAGGCAAGCTTTAAGATAGTGTCAAATCCCATGTATTAATGATGTTCAAACAACAATAAATATATATATGTATGTGTGTTCAATTCCCAGGTGGAGTGGTCCGGGTTCTTTCTGTGTGAGGTTTGCATGTTCTCCCTGTATCTGCGTGGGTTTCCTCCGGCAGCTCCTGTTTCCTCCCACAGTCCATAGACGTGCAAGTGAGGTGAATTGGAGATACAAAATTGTTTGATATTAAAACTTGAACTGATGAATTTTGTGTAATGAGTAACTACCATTTCTGTCATGAATGTAACCAAAGTGTAAAACATGATGTTAAAATCCTAATACAACATAAAACAAACTAAACATATCTGACTGGATATATTAGCAATTTACCCTCAATCTTTTGATTAAGTGTAAAAAGTTTTGTTCACCAATATATGAATGAGTTATCTTTTATTCATTATCAAATGTTATATGTCAGACCATAATAAATTTCCTGTCAATTGATTAATTTGATGTTACAGTATTAACATGTCTTTCTCCAAAAACATATTTGTTGTAAATGCGAGGAGGAACTTTGATTTTTTTATTCTTATGTTTATTACAGCAGGTTATCAAGAATTAAAGTCATTACAGAATTTATCAGTGTCAAGCTGGCAGCAATGGGGTATCAAATATACAGTGCCTTGCAAAAGTATTCAGCCCCCTTGAACTTTTCAACTTTTTGCCACATTTCAGGCTTCAAACATAACGATATGAAATTGTAATTTTTTGTGAAGAATCAACAACAAGTGGGACACAATCGTGAAGTGGAACGAAATTTATTGGATATTTTAAACTTTTTTTAGAAATAAAAAACTAAAAAGTGGGGCGTGCAATATTATTCAGCCCCTTTACTTTCAGTGCAGCAAACTCACTCCAGAAGTTCAGTGAGGATCTCTGAATGATCCAATGTTGACCTAAATGACTGATGGTGATAAATAGAATCCACCTGTGTGTAATCAAGTCTCCGTATAAATGCACCTGCTCTGTGACAGTCTCCGAGTTCTGTTTAAAGCGCAGAGAGCATCATGAAGACCAAGGAACACACCAGGCAGGTCCGAGATACTGTTGTGGAGAAGTTTAAAGCCGGATTTGGATACAAAAAGATTTCCCAAGCTTTAAACATCTCAAGGAGCATTGTGCAAGCGATCATATTGAAATGGAAGGAGTATCAGACCACTGCAAATCTACCAAGACCCGGCCGTCCCCCTAAACTTTCAGCTCAAACAAGGAGAAGACTGATCAGGGATGCAGCCAAGAGGCCCATGATCACTCTGAATGAACTGCAGAGATCTACAGCTGAGGTGGGAGACTCTGTCCATAGGACACAATCAGTCGTACACTGCACAAATCTGGCCTTTATGGAAGAGTGGCAAGAAGAAAGCCATTTCTCAAAGATATCTATAAAAAGTCACCTGGGAGACACACCAAACATGTGGAAGAAGGTGCTCTGGTCAGATGAAACCAAAATCGAACTTTTTGGCCACAATGCAAAACGTTATGTTTGGCGTAAAAGCAACACAGCTCATCACCCTGAACACACCATCCCCACTGTCAAACATGGTGGTGGCAGCATCATGGTTTGGGCCTGCTTTTCTTCAGCAGGGACAGGGAAGATGGTTAAAATTGATGGGAAGATGGATGGAGCCAAATACAGGACCATTCTGGAAGAAAACCTGTTGCAGTCTGCAAAAGACCTGAGACTGGGACGGAGATTTATCTTCCAACAAGACAATGAACCAAAACATAAAGCAAAATCTACAATGGAATGGTTCACAAATAAACGTATCCAGGTGTTAGAATGGCCAAGTCAAAGTCCAGACCTGAATCCCATCGAGAATCTGTGGAAAGAGCTGAAAACTGCTGTTCACAAACGCTCTCCATCCAACCTCACTGAGCTCGAGCTGTTTTGCAAGGAAGAATGGGCAAAAATTTCTGTCTCTCGATGTGCAAAACTGATAGAGACATACCCCAAGCAACTTGCAGCTGTAATCGCAGCAAAAGGTGGCGCTACAAAGTATTAACGCAAGGGGGCTGAATAATATTGCACGCCCCACTTTTCAGTTTTTTATTTCTAAAAAAAGTTTAAAATATCCAATAAATTTCGTTCCACTTCACGATTGTGTCCCACTTGTTGTTGATTCTTCACAAAAAATTACAATTTCATATCGTTATGTTTGAAGCCTGAAATGTGGCAAAAGGTTGAAAAGTTCAAGGGGGCTGAATACTTTTGCAAGGCACTGTATATGCTGTTCAGTTCAAAACCTTGTATCATGTTACAAAAGAGAAAAAAAAAAACGTCCATTTGAAGTTAAATGTAAAAAGATTTTATTTCAAGTCTTTTTAACGCCATTCAAGTGGTCTATTCATTGTGAAATGAATGTTAAACAACTGCCAGATTCACAAAACGTAAGAAACAGCAAAAACTGTTTTACACACTCAATATAGAAGCACTTTGTAGTTCTACAATTACTGACTGTAGTCCATCTGTTTCTCTACATGCTTTGTTAGCCCCCTTTCATGCTGTTCTTCAATGACTCTCCCAGGACCCCCACAGAGCAGGTATTATTTAGGTGGTGGATGATTCTCAGCACTGCAGTGACACGGACATGGTGCTGGTGTGTTAGTGTGTGTTGTGCTGGTATGAGTGGATCAGACACAGCAGCGCTGCTGCAGTTTTTAAACACCTCACTGTCACTGCTGGACTGAGAATCGTCCACCAACCAATAACATCCAGCCAACAGTGCCTCATGGGCAGCGTCCTGTGACCACTGATGGTCTAGAAGATGACCAATTGAAACAGCAGCAATAGATGAGTGATCGTCTCTGACTTTATGCCTACAAGGTGGACCAACAAGGTAGGAGTGTTTAATAGAGTGGACAGTGAGTGGACACGGTGTTTAAAAACTCCAGCAGCACTGCTGTGTCTGATCCACTCATACCAGCACAACACACACTAACACACCACCAGCATGTCATTGTCACTGCAGTGCTGAGAATCATCCACCACCTAAATAATACCTGCTCTGTGGGGGTCCTGGTCATCAAGAACAGAAAGGAGGCTAACAGTATAGAAAGAAACAAATTAACTACAGTTTGTAATTGTAGAACTAATAAAATAATCAAAGAGTGTAGACATAAGAGGTATGTTTACATAATGAAGAGGCTTTTGTTGGCTTTTTATGCTTTTGTTTAAAAACAGAGTATAAACTATAATATATATATTTACAATATTTAAATGTGCACGTTCTTTAAAAAATTACAGTCAAAAACGAATGTTTAGCTCCATCCCTTGACAAGTGGTCCAATCTCACGATACAGTAAACAGCTGATTTATGCTCTGATAGCGATCACTGTGTCAAACAACTTATTCTTTTTAACCCGTCGGATGCAGCGTTCAACATGAACCCTGAGAATGTACCGATCCACCCCGATCTTGTTTTTGAAAACACAAAACCTTCTTACTAATTTTAGAACTCAAACTCGTATATTCGCCGCTATACGACACGTTGTGATTAGAAATTTGCCGGTGTTTATAACAAACCGGAAGCTAGACTGCCCGACTAACGCTAAACGGAAACGCGTCACAGAGCTTGCGTGCATAGAGCCTATTAGAATTTGTAAGGGCTATTAAACAGGCTACACTCCCCTCTGAATGTTTTTTTATGCATTGTCTGCCTTTTTCCCCTCAGTTTTAGTGTCTGAGGGGGTATTTTTGCCTGACTGGTCTCTCTCCAATGCCTGTGCAGTCCACTATTCCTTTGTATCCACCTATACGCTGGTGGATTTGAGCATGAGGCCAGTCTTGCGCATGGAGAGTAATGCTCTGAACTCTGCATTCCTTTATGCAGTAGTAGCTTCGGGCTACTAAATGGGTTCCTTACACATTGTTGAAGACCCCGCCCCCCTATTTTTTAAAAGTTATTCCCCCACACAGCACACTAGTATAGGTCGGGGTTCGGAATAGGGTTCGGGTTAGGGTTTAGGTTTAGAATCCAAGTGCTGGTGTGTTGGCAGCTTGGTGCCTCCAATGCAGCTTTATATATATACATAGTATATCAGCTACCGCTCAATCTGATTTAAAACAGGTTCTTGATATATAAACAGTATTCTCGACTTTATACCCCTTAAAGTCAAAATACTATCAACACCACACCTAAACGAGACTGCAATGGCGTTTCTAATGCTTCAATTCTCCTGCACCAAGAGCCAGCCATATCTATAGTGCAAGAGCTCATTCGACCGGGCATTGTGATGACCTTGGCATTCTCCAAACCCCACAAGCACGCACGGCTGTGTTTAAGGGGGCATTAGTCTTCTGTGTAAAAACGTGAAGCGCTTGCCTTCGTTTCATTTATTGATTTTATGCTTCAGCATTCACACAGCCCGTTTCTATTCTGGGCTCGTCCTTAAACACCAAATTCTACCTAACAGCTTCATCAAGTCTTACACACACACACACACACATACTTGTTTTGGAACAATGTAACCTTTTTTATGTTCTACGTTTTTGGCTTAAAATGTTTTCTTTATTAGGTTTACTATGCAAAACTACTACATTTGCAACCCTGAAGTGTCCTATTTATTTGGTTTATTAAAAATAAACAACTTCTAATTATTATTTAGAAAGTGACTGACTGACTAATTCATTGATTGTAAATTGCTTATGTAACACTGCAGTTTCCCTTTGGGGATCAATAAAGTAATCAATCAATCAATCAAACATTTCAAGCATGTGTATATACAGTGTATCACAAAAGTGAGTACACCGCTCACATTTCTGCAGATATTTAAGTATATCTTTTCATGGGACAACACTGACAAAATGACACTTTGACACAATGAAAAGTAGTCTGTGTGCAGCTTATATAACAGTGTAAATTTATTCTTCCCTCAAAATAACTCAATATACAGCCATTAATGTCTAAACCACCGGCAACAAAAGTGAGTACACCCCTAAGAGACTACACCCCTAAATGTCCAAATTGAGCACTGCTTGTCATTTTCCCTCCAAAATGTCATGTGATTTGTTAGTGTTACTAGGTCTCAGGTGTGCATAGGGAGCAGGTGTGTAGTACAGCTCTCACACTCTCTCATACTGGTCACTGAAAGTTCCAACATGGCACCTCATGGCAAAGAACTCTCTGAGGATCTTAAAAGACGAATTGTTGCGCTACATGAAGATGGCCAAGGCTACAAGAAGATTGCCAACACCCTGAAACTGAGCTGCAGCACAGTGGCCAAGATCATCCAGTGTTTTAAAAGAGCAGGGTCCACTCAGAACAGACCTCGCGTTGGTCGTCCAAAGAAGCTGAGTGCACGTGCTCAGCGTCACATCCAACTGCTGTCTTTGAAAGATAGGCGCAGGAGTGCTGTCAGCATTGCTGCAGAGATTGAAAAGGTGGGGGGTCAGCCTGTCAGTGCTCAGACCATACGCCGCACACTACATCAAATTGGTCTGCATGGCTGTCACCCCAGAAGGAAGCCTCTTCTGAAGTCTCTACACAAGAAAGCCCGCAAACAGTTTGCTGAAGACATGTCAACAAAGGACATGGATTACTGGAACCATGTCCTATGGTCTGATGAGACCAAGATTAATTTGTTTGGTTCAGATGGTCTCAAGCATGTGTGGCGGCAATCAGGTGAGGAGTACAAAGATAAGTGTGTCATGCCTACAGTCAAGCATGGTGGTGGGAATGCCATGGTCTGGGGCTGCATGAGTGCAGCAGGTGTTGGGGAGTTACATTTCATTGAGGGACACATGAACTCCAATATGTACTGTGAAATACTGAAGCAGAGCATGATCCCCTCCCTCCGGAAACTGGGTCGCAGGGCAGTGTTCCTGCATGATAATGACCCCAAACACACCTCTAAGACGACCACTGCTTTATTGAAGAGGCTGAGGGTAAAGGTGATGGACTGGCCAAGCATGTCTCCAGACCTAAACCCAAAAGAACATCTTTGGGGCATCCTCAAGCGGAAGGTAGAGGAGCGCAAAGTCTCGAATATCCGCCAGCTCCGTGATGTCGTCATGGAGGAGTGGAAAAGCATTCCAGTGGCAACCTGTGAAGCTCTGGTAAACTCCATGCCCAGGAGAGTTAAGGCAGTTCTGGGAAATAATGGTGGCCACACAAAATATTGACACTTTAGGAACTTTCACTAAGGGGTGTACTCACTTTTGTTGCCGGTGGTTTAGACATTAATGGCTGTATATTGAGTTATTTTGAGGGAAGAATAAATTTACACTGTTATATAAGCTGCACACAGACTACTTTTCATTGTGTCAAAGTGTCATTTTGTCAGTGTTGTCCCATGAAAAGATATACTTAAATATCTGCAGAAATGTGAGGGGTGTACTCACTTTTGTGATACACTGTATATACACAGATCAACCATAACATTAAAACCACCTCCTTGTTTCTGACTGTAGTCCATCTGTTTTAGCCAGCTTTGGCCCTGTTCTTCAATGGTCAGGACCCCCACAGGTCATGGTGGTTGTGTGTTGGTGTGTGTTGTGCTGGTATAAGTGGATCAGACACAGCAGCGCTGCTGGAGTTTTTAAATACCGTGTCCACTCACTGTCCACTCTTAGACACTCCTACCTAGTTGGTCCACCTTGTAGATATAAAGTCAGAGACGATCGCTCATCTATTGCTGCTGTTTGAGTTGGTCATCTTCTAGACCTTCATCAGTAGTCACAGGACGCTGCCCACAGGGTGCTGTTGGCTGGATATTTTTGGTTGGTGGACTATTCTCAGTCCAGCAGTGACAGTGAGGTGTTTAAAAACTCCAGCAGTGCTGCTGTGTCTTATCCACTCATACCAGCACAACACACACTAACACACCACCACATTGTATATGCAACAGTACTGTATATAGCCTTTAATACATGTATGGGATTTAGCTGTCGTTTTTATTTGAAACTCTTCACAATTGTGTCTGTAACGATGCCAGCGATTCAGGGTTAAAGGCCTTGTTCAGGGAGCCAACAACAGTAGCCTGGCAGCGGTGGGGCTTGAACCAGTGACCTCAGCAAAGAAAACCGTCCGCGAAGCTATTTTTCCCACATTAGAATTGTATTTTTTAACAGAAGTCACCCCCTCGCTCATTCCCTCTGTTTTAAAATCATAGTTGATATACGCTCTGGGACAACGTGATCTGAAAGGGAGCGCCAGGTCCATCCGCTGAATGGAAAATCGATGAAACAGATAGCGAACGGGCAGAGGATGGATGGGATTTAGCACCAGCATGTAAAGCAAGCCAGCACTGATGTTCAGGAGATGCTTTTAAAGCAGCGGAACAGACCAGGCTGCTTCAGTAATGAATACAAATCAGACTCTCGAATAAACAGTCTGGCTTTGTGACAGAGAGCATTACGCACGGAGAAACGTCCACCCATTGAAAAACAGGCGTGGACTAGAATGTCTAAATGTCCAATTATTAAACAAATACAATCTCTTTCTCTCTCTTGCTAGCTTTCTTCCATTGTTTAGTCCCTACCTCTGTCATCTGATCAACTGATTTGCAGATTATTTTATTTAATTACAGTCCTGTGTACAGAAGGTCATATTATTCAGCTGCCCATTAGTCGATCCACTAAATGGCCAAACGTTTCTGGACAGCAGATAATCACTTGCCAAACAATGGACTTTATTGACTTGATCTCTCAGCTACTTTGCTCTAGATTTTGGGACATAACTCATGTTATTTGCTTTTAATCTGCCACTAAATACATTAGTGACGCTGGGCACTAATGTTGGGCTTTAACGGTCCATGACACAAATTAAGTAGGGCCTTAGCAATAGGGTCATAACATTATGCCCACCTTCCTAATATTGTGTTGGTGCCCCTTTTGCTGCCAAAACAGCCCTGACCTGTTGAGGCAGTGTGCTGTGGTATCCCACAGATGCTCGATTGGATTAAGATGTGGGGAATTTGGAGGCCAAGTCAACACCTCAAACTCGCTGTGCTCCTCAAACCATTCCTGAACCATTTTTGCTTTGTGGCAGGACGCATTATCCTGCTGAAAGAGGCCACACCCATCAGTGAACACCGTTTCCATGAAAAGGTGTACATGGTCTGCAACAATGCTTAGGTAGGTGTTGTGTCAAAGTAACATCCACATGGATGGCAGGACCCAAGGTTTCCCAGCAGAACATTGCCCAAAGCATCACACTGCCTCCACTGGCTTGCCTTCTTCCCATAGTGCATCCTGGTGCCATGTGTTCCCCAGCTAAGCGACGCACACGCACCCGGCCATCCACGTGATGTAAAAGAAAACGTGATTCATCAGACCAGGCCACCTTCTTCCATTGCTCTCTGGCCTGGTTTCAATGCTTATGTGCCCATTGTTGGCGCTTTCGGAGGTGGACAGGGGTCAGCATGGGCACCCTGACTGGTCTGTTGCTATGCAGCCCCATACGCGACAAACTGTGATGCACTGTGTATTTTGACACCTTTCTAACAGAACCAGCATTACCTCCTTCAGCAATTTGAGCTACAGTAGCTCGTCTGTTGGATCGGACCACACAGGGCCAGCCTTCGCTCCCAAAATGCATCAATGAGCCTTGGCCGCCCATGACCCTGTCGCTGGTTTACACTGCTTTAAGCTGTACTTGTCTTAACCCATAAAGCTAAGTTCTCAACTGTTCTCAATCTGTGATCCTGTTTTGTATATTTGCATGGCTTTTGTGGTATACAGCTTTTTGGCTAAGATTTTGTTGCTCCTTGCTATTTTATTTGTTTATCTAAAGCACTTATAGCTGGTAATGCCATTATAGGAGGGTAGATCATTAACGAACTGCTTGTTTTTAAGACCCCAACTGATTACATTTACATTTGTAGCATTTAGCAGACGCTTTTATCCAAAAAAAGTAGTTTTTTTTTTAATGTATTTTTTAATGCATTTTCTCCACATTTTCCTCCTGATTTAGCACACTCAATTTTGTCTTCCGCTGTTGAGAGATACCAGATTGCATCCGAGGAGAGCACGTCGCTGTACACGCCTCTTCCGACACGTGCACAGCCCTCCTCTTTTCGCCCCTGCATTCTAAACAGGCATCTCTTCAGCCAATCAGGGTCCTTACACAGTGTATGAAGACCCACCCACCCACACCATAGTCCAGTCCCCACCCTGCAGATACGGTGGCCAATTAGTATCTGCTGCAGGCACTGCAAATTATGCCCGCTAGATGGCGCCCAGCCGACCGGTGGCAACACCGAGTTTCAAACCAAGGAGTTCAGAATCTCAGCATTGGTGTGCATGCAGAATATCCCGCTGCGCCACCTGGGTGCCCAACTTGGTTATGACTGATACAGTGCAAGCAATAGAGGGTCTTGTTTAGGGGACCAGCATGGGGGCAACTTGGTGGTGGTGGGGCTTGAACTGGCAGCGTTCTGAATACTGGTCCAGTATCTTAATCGCTGAGCTAAAACGTTGTTTATATGAAAAGAAAAATCAACCCAATTTGTACTACTTTTTACATATTTGGAAATATTGAGACTCCAGACATCGAGCATTTGGTACTGAGACTTACTAAACATTTGGTGCAGCTAATTGACGTCCCTGCCATCATCAGGTGGAAATGGAGTAGAAAATTCTAATCAAACCCCTCTTTTATTTACATGCTGATAAGCCCTGAAATAAAAGGTAACGATTATGTTAGAAATACGAGGGCTTGCAGGATGCTGCACCATTCATTTGATCACATCCTGAATATAAAGACAAAAGTGCCATCTGCCAGCCGAATTCCTCTTTGTGCTGTTCGAACAGATCAGCTTCTACACATGCAAATGAACAAACACTGGCACAGAATTAGGGCATTGCTAAATACAGTGTCTGGTTGCTTTGGGCATTTATTTGCACTTCATTGTTCATTCAAATGCTTATTTTTAGCTCTTTGTTGGCACCCATTGCACAAAATGTGAAAATGATATTTATACTTGTAGTGCAATAAACTTTATTTTATTAGCAACTAACTAAACTGTCCAAATGCTTGGGTGCAAAATTTAGATTTTTAGAAGTTCCTTTTAAGGCTTTTTAGGCTTTGTGTAACTTGTTCTTGCTGCATTCAGGTCATCCTGCAACTATTATTAAGTGACTAGTCTGAGAGTCTGTTATGAAATGAGAAAACATCCAGAAATGATTACTAGTTATTTCTTATTTTAAACATAGTATTTAGCCTTTGTAGTACAACCCCAAATCAGAAAAAGTTGGGACAGCATGGAAAATGCAAATAAAAAAAAAAACACAGAGTTTCTAACATTTATTTTGACTTTTATTTGATTGCAGACAGGATGAACCTGAGATATTTCATGTTTCGTCTGCTCCGTTTCATTTCATTTATTAATATACCTCCATTCCTGCATTTCAGGCCTGCAACACATTCCAAAAAAAGTTGGGACGGTGGCAATTTAGGGCCAGTAATAAAGTGAAAAAACTAAATAATTATGTGATACCAAACAGGTGATTGTAATCATGGTTTGGTTCAAAAGCAGCATCCAGGAAAGGCTGAAAGTTTGTCAACAAATGCATGAGAAAATGATGAAATATTTAAAAACAATGTACCTCAAAGAAAGATTGGAAGGGATTTGCATATTTCTCCCTCTACAGTGCATAATATCATTAAATGATTCAGGGTATCAGGAGGAATTTCAGTGTGTAAAGGCCAAGGGTGCAAGCTTAAGCTGAACACCCATGATCTTCGATCCCTCAGACGACACTGCATCAAGAACCGCCACTCAGCAATAGCCACATGGGTGAGGGATTACTTTAGAAAATCTTTGTCAAGCACTACAATACAGAGTTACATGCACAAATGCCTCTTAAACCTTTACTGTGCAAAAAAGAAGCCTTATGTTAATCATGTCCAGAAGCGGCGTCAATTTCTCTGGGCTTGGAGGCATCTAGGATGGACCATCGCACAGTGGAAATGTGTATTGTGGTCAGATGAATCAGCATTCAAGGTCTTGAAAAGGAATGGCAACATTTCAAAGTGGTAAATGCTTTACTGTCCCAACTTTTGTTTGGAATGTGTTGCAGTATGTTTATTAATAAATGAAATGAAGTTGAGCAGACAGAACATGAAATATCTCAGGTTCATCCTGTCTGCAATCAAATAAAAGTCAAAGTAAATGTAAGGAACACTGTGTTTTTATTTTATTTGCATTTTCCATGCTGTCCCAACTTTTTCTAATTTGTGACAATCTTTTTTCCCTATCAAGTATTTTTAAACATAGCATTTTCTAGGCTTTGAAATACATACTTTTTTAAGCACAAGGTCATTACATTATGTCTGAATTGAAAGTGGTTATATTCATTGGATCTCCATAAAAATAAGTGGTGGAGTACTTGTCATGGCCCTCCTGACTCCTGAATATCATGCTTTCCTATGTCATGTTAGGCTCTAAATACCATATATATCATTGAAAATTTTTGATTTGCACATCACAAGGAGAAATAATGTCACATGCTCAAATTTCCAACATGGCTCCATTTCTCAAAACCACTTGGACCTGCCAGATAATCCACAACATCAATGCAAACACGATCGATCAACTTCAACCAACAAAAGGACTAAAACACATCGAGCCGTAGTACAGCGTCTCAAAAGCCACCTAAAGTAATTGCAGTGTAGGACAGTACCGACACGCGAGTCAATTAACGTTATAGCTCGGCTGATGGCCGGCCTATCAGAACGATGATTGGTGGCTGCCATTAGTTGCACACAAATGCTGTTTGCTTTCTACTTTGATGCACATATGAAAGGATGAGAGATGACACTTGCTGGCAGTAGATTTGAACTGATAAAAAGTGACATCTAGGAGAGAAATCTTCATGAGCTTGAGTATGTGACTAAATAAGTCATAACTTATTAGTGTTATACACAGCCGTGTGATGGGCTTCAATAAATGTCAAATAAATAATGTAAAAATTTAATTAGATTAAATGTAAAAACACCTAAGGGGGTTTGTGGTGCATAATGTAATTGACAATAAGCTGAAAATGGAATCAGATTGTTTGTTGTTGATTAAAGATCCCAGCTGTGTCCAAACCGAATACTGTTTTGATGGGAAAAGTACGAAACAACGCAAAGTAATTCAATTATGAGATACTTTGCTAGATGTAATTGAACGAAAATGTCTGTAATATTTATAAAAAAAAAAAACGGCATTAGTGAAACAACCGGATACCAATAATATTCAACACCTATGTTATGTTGCTGGTTTAGGAAACTTACACACTTGTACTTTGCAGACTGTTGATTTTGCTAATTAGGAAGCTCAAGGAACTGAAGGTCAGGAAACTAACATGTATTTAGATAAGAGAAGTGGTACATTAAATGATAAAGGAACCTACTCAATGACAGGTCCTGTAACATGCAAGCCATTGGTTTAGGGGACTCGTACACTGTCGGACAGGCAAACTTGCTCACCTCTAGCCCGTTTTTCTTTTTAACCGACATGGAACTGGCACTTTTCCAGTTCGTGAACCTGATTTTGAACTGTTTGGAGCATTTCCACCCAAAAAAAGTGTATATATACACTATACATACTGTAGCTGTGTGCTCTGGACCAAAGACGAAAAGGACCATCCAGACTGTTATCAGCAACAAGTCCAAAAGCCAGGGTCTGTCACCGTATGTGGCTGTGCCAGTGCCCTTGGCAAAGATCATTTACACTTCTGTGATGGCAGCATCAATGCAGAAAAGTACATTGAGATCTTAGAGCAACATATGCTTGCCTTCAAGACGTCATCATTTCCAGGGACGTCCATGCATTTTTCAACAAAGACAATGCAAAACCACACGCTGCACACATTACAAAGACATGGCTGTGGAAGAAGAGAGTACGGGTACTGAACTGGCCTGTCTGCAGTCCTGACCTGTCCCCAATAGAGAATGTGTGGAGAATTTTGAAACGAAAATGCGTCAACGACGACCCAGTACTGTTTCACATCTTAAGACGTGTTTGCAGGAAGAATGGGACAAAATAAAACCAGAAAACACTAAATCACTTGGTGCCAAAACATCTTTTAAGTGTGGTGAAAAGGAATAGCAACATTACAAAGTGGTAAATGCTTTACTGTCCCAACTTTTTTTAGAATGTGTTGCAGGCCTGAAATGCAGGAATGGATGTTTGTTAATAAATGAAATCAAGCTAAGCAGACAAAACATAAAATATCTCAGGTTTATCCTGTCTGCAATGAAATAAGTCAAAGTAAATGTAAGGAACTTTTTTTATTATTATTATTTGCCATTTCCATGCTGTCCCAAGCCATTGACTACTGCTAGGAATCTGGACTTCTCTCTCTCTATTAAACCAAATCTGCATTTTCCACCTCTGCAACATTGCACAGCTGTGACCCTTACTCTCCGATAATGATGCCTAAACACTGGTTCATGCCTTCATTTTCTCTCGCATTGATTACCGCTATTCCCTAAACGCAGGTCTTCCTGCTAAACCTATTAAGTTAGAATACATTCAAAACTCTGCGGTGAGAGAGCTAAATCAGAACAACAAAATCGGCCTCACCTTCCTCATTTTTAATAAACTGCACTGGCTTCTGGTGACGCCACATATCAAATACAAATTTTGCTCTTTATATTTTAAGCCCTCCATGGACTGGCCCCGGCCTATCTTGGAGAACTCCTACATCCCCTCTCACTCCTATATCCCCTCTCGCTTCCTAAGGTCCTCTGGTGGCAGGTTCCTCTCTACACCTCTCACCAATCTGTCCTCAATGGGTGGCAGAGTTTTGAAACTCTCTGCCTCAGTCTCTCTGTGACTTTCCTAAAGACTTTTATTTTTGATCAGTATTTCTGTCCTTTCTCAACTGTAAATGACCTTTTCGATCGTAAAAGGAAACCCACACAGACATGGGGAGACTGTAAGGCAGTCTCAAATTTAAGCCATTATAACAATTTGGTAATGGGATGTTTGAAAATGTAATCACAGTCTGTTTTTTACATAGGGTGACCATATTTTGGTTTTCAAAAAAGAGGACACTTGGTCAGGGAGGGATGGGGGGTGGGGTAATTTCCTGTGAATGGTGGCACCATGGCAATGTGTATGGGGTAAATGTTTAAATAGTTAACAAATGCATCAATAACCATGCAGCTATATTATCGAACTTCAGTACATATACAGCTACTCTTTAACAAGCCAACAAATGTCTTTATGGTCAGATAATCTTATTCCCTTCCATTCAGAATTCAGCCCTAAACAATAATAAATAAATAAATAATAAAAAAAAACAATTGTCACATAATTACAAATCCCGTTTTTTTTTTTTACTTTCTTTGATGTATTACGTAATCGTATCAGCTGACTTATTTTTTCACTTAAATTTACTTTATTTTACTTGCTCCCATCAGTAGAAACCCCATAGTAAGGTGTGTCTTCTAGTGCTTGCTGAGCAATTTATACAGAATGCAGTGCCATCACGGCATGTTTATCAAGTTTCACCACACTTAAAAGACGTTTTGGCACAGAGGATACCAAGTGATTTAGTGTTTCAGCTTTTATTTGGTCCCATTCTTCCTGCAAACACGTCTTAAGATGTACAACAGTACGGGGTCGTCGTTGTCGCATTTTTCGTTTCAAAATTCTCCACACATTCTCTATTGGGGACAGTTCAGGACTGCAGGCAGGCCAGTCTAGTAGCCGTACCCTCTTCTTCTGCAGCCATGCCTTTGTAATGTGTGCAGCATGTGGTTTTGCATTGTCTTGTTGAAAAATGCCTGAACGTCCTGGAAAAGACGACGTCTTGAAGGCAGCACATGTTGCTCTAAGATCTCAATGTACCTTTCTGCATTAATGCTGCCATCACAGAAGTGTAAATGACCTTTTGCCAAGGGCACTGACACACCCCCATACCATGACAGACCCTGGCTTTTGGACTTGTTGCTGATAACAGTCTGGATGGTCCTTTTCGTCTATGGTCCGGAGCAGATGGCATCCATTGTTTTCCAAAAAAAAACCTGGAATGCTGATTCATCTGACCACAATACACATTTCCACTGTGTGATGCCTCCGAGCCCAGAGAAGTCAACGCCGCTTCTGGACATGGTTAACATACAGTAAGTCTTCTTTCAAAGTGCCATTTGTGCATGTAACTCTGTATTGTAGTGCTTGACAAAGGTTTGCCAAAGTAATCCCTCACCCATGTGGTTATATCAGCTATTGTTGAGTGGTGGTTCTTGATGCAGTGCCGTCTGAAGGATGGAAGATCACGGGCGTTCAGCTTAAGCTTGCACCCTTGGCCTTTATGCACTGAAATTCCTCCTGATTCCTTTAATCGCTTAATAATATTCTGCACTGTAGAGGGAGAAATATGCAAATCCCTTCCAATCTTTCTTTGAGGTTCATTGTTTTTAAACATTTCAATCATTTTCTCATGCATTTGTTGACAAACTGGAGATCCTCTGATCATCTTTGCTCATCAAACACAATCACCTGTTGACATCACCTGTTTGGAATCACATAATTATTTTTTTTTTCATCTCATTACTAGCCCTAAATTGCCCCTGTCTCAACTTTTTTTGGAATGTGTTGCAGGTCGGAAATGCAGGAATGGAGGTATATTAACAAATGAAATGAAGTTAAGCAGAAATATCTTGGGTTCAAACTGTCTGCAATCAAATAAAAATTTTTTTTTTTTTGCGTTTTCCATACTATCCCAACTTTTTCTGATTTGGGGTTGTAATTGTGGAGTGTTAAATTGGGATAAAATGTCATAAGGTATTTTAATCCTTTTCACTATTCAACCCTGTGATTCCTCAATGAGATAAACCGTACTGAAATGAAATAATTCACTGACTTCCTCCCTCTAGGTCCATTACTTGTAATAGATCACCACGGCTGCCCCGAGACCCTTAGCTTTCTCAGTACATTGTTATGGGTCATTTGGGGGCTTCACAGCAATGACCAGGATCTCATTCTCCCAAACCTAGACCATGGCCCCAACTAAAGATCTTCCCAGAGGCCACAGTATGAGTGCAAGACAAAGTTCCTAATTAGATGGAAGCACAGTAACTGAGACCAATTACCCATGACCTAGCTGTGCGATCAGGAATATCAAACCTTGTCTTTTCAGTGTTAGGCTAAAGGTCTGATGAGGGCAAAAGGTATTCCTTGATCACTCTGTGATGTGGAGTTTTTTGCATTTTAATTGCTCCAATTTGGAAAAAAACTGAACAGATTTAAAGCCCTGGGAAACCCAACCATTTAAAAACCAAGTTGTCTATAAACTTTTGATTTCATGTTGAATATGGCATGATAGCTGGACAGGATGCCATCGCAGGGCTTTGTTTCCACTTCCTCAGACATAATATATGTCTGTAGGTCGACACCAACTGACCTATGCACTGCCCGGCCAAACTTTGTATCAAATACAACCCCAAATCAGGAAAAGTTGAGACAGTATGGAACATGCAAATGAAAAACTGACTTTTATTAAATTACAGACATTATGAACCCAAATATTAATTTAGAATACATCCATTTCTGCGTTTCAGACCTGTAACACATCTAAAAACTTGGGACGGTAAAGCATTTACCACTTTGTAAAGTTGCTGTTCTTTCACACAACACTTACATACGTTTTAGCACTAATGATACCAAACAACAAACAGTTTGAGGTATTTTACTGTCCCAATTTTTTTTGTTAACACGTCTTAAGATGTTCAACAGCACAGGGTCGTCATTGTCACATTTTTTGTTTCAAAATTCTCCACACATTCTCTATTGAATACAGGTCAGGACTGCAGGCAGGCCAATCCAGCACCTGTACACTCTTGAATTATATTGGGTTCATACTTTTTGAACCAGTTCCATTCTGGCTTCTTAGAACCTTGGTGCTTCTTAGAGAATCATCATCAATGCGTCATCAATGGTGGGTGTTGGGCAACACTCCATAGGAAACAATGGCACAGCAGTGCAAAAGCGTTTTTGTCTCTTCTCATGTGAATGCACCCTAACCTCTACAACTTGACTTGGCCACAGATGGCATCACGGTTTGCACTGAAAACCATAGTATTGTTTGGTTCCAGCCAGAGATCGAGTCTGAAATCGAGTCTGCACACACGGCAACTTCAGACTCGACTCTGACTTGCTTCAAATGACTCGGACTTGACTCATGACTCGTGAACAACAAGAGTTGCTAGCATCAGCATGTGTTACTATTAGTTATGACAATTATACTATATATATATATATATATATATATATATATATACAGTATATATATATATACAGGGGTTGGACAAAATAACTGAAACACCTGTCATTTTAGTGTGGTAGGTTTCATGGCTAAATTGGACCAGTCTGGTGGCCAATCTTCATTAATTGCACATTGCACCAGTAAGCGCAGAGTGTGAAGGTTCAATTAGCAGGGTAAGAGCACAGTTTTGCTCAAAATATTGCAATGCACACAACATTATGGGTGACATACCAGAGTTCAAAAGAGGACAAATTGTTGGTGCACGTCTTGCTGGCGCATCTGTGACCAAGACAGCAAGTCTTTGTGATGTATCAAGAGCCACAGTATCCAGGGTAATGTCAGCATACCACCAAGAAGGACAAACCACATCCAACAGGATTAACTGTGGACGCAAGAGGAAGCTGTCTGAAAGGGATGTTCGGGTGCTAACCCGGATTGTATCCAAAAAACATAAAACCACGGCTGCCCAAATCACGGCAGAATTAAATGTGCACCTCAACTCTCCTGTTTCCACCAGAACTGTCCGTCGGGAGCTCCACAGGGTCAATATACACGGCCGGGCTGCTATAGCCAAACCTTTGGTCACTCGTGCCAATGCCAAACGTCGGTTTCAATGGTGCAAGGAGCGCAAATCTTGGGCTGTGGACAATGTGAAACATGTATTGTTCTCTGATGAGTCCACCTTTACTGTTTTCCCCACATCCGGGAGAGTTACGGTGTGGAGAAGCCCCAAAGAAGCGTACCACCCAGACTGTTGCATGCCCAGAGTGAAGCATGGGGGTGGATCAGTGATGGTTTGGGCTGCCATATCATGGCATTCCCTTGGCCCAATACTTGTGCTAGATGGGCGCGTCACTGCCAAGGACTACCGAACCATTCTGGAGGACCATGTGCATCCAATGGCGGTGCCGTGTATCAGGATGACAATGCACCAATACACACAGCAAGACTGGTGAAAGATTGGTTTGATGAACATGAAAGTGAAGTTGAACATCTCCCATGGCCTGCACAGTCACCAGATCTAAATATTATTGAGCCACTTTGGGGTGTTTTGGAGAAGCGAGTCAGGAAACGTTTTCCTCCACCAGCATCACGTAGTGACCTGGCCACTATCCTGCAAGAAGAATGGCTTAAAATCCCTCTGACCACTGTGCAGGACTTGTATATGTCATTTCCAAGACGAATTGATGCTGTATTGGCCGCAAAAGGAGGCCCTACACCATACTAATAAATTATTGTGGTCTAAAACCAGGTGTTTCAGTTATTTTGTCCAACCCCTGTATATACAGTGTATCACAAAAGTGAGTACACCCCTCACATTTCTGCAGATATTTAAGTATATCTTTTCATGGGACAACACTGACAAAATGACACTTTGACACAATGAAAAGTAGTCTGTGTGCAGCTTATATAACAGTGTAAATTTATTCTTCCCTCAAAATAACTCAATATACAGCCATTAATGTCTAAACCACCGGCAACAAAAGTGAGTACACCCCTTAGTGAAAGTTCCTGAAGTGTCAATATTTTGTGTGGCCACCATTATTTCCCAGAACTGCCTTAACTCTCCTGGGCATGGAGTTTACCAGAGCTTCACAGGTTGCCACTGGAATGCTTTTCCACTCCTCCATGACGACATCACGGAGCTGGCGGATATTCGAGACTTTACGCTCCTCCACCTTCCGCTTGAGGATGCCCCAAAGATGTTCTATTGGGTTTAGGTCTGGAGACATGCTTGGCCAGTCCATCACCTTTACCCTCAGCCTCTTCAATAAAGCAGTGGTCGTCTTAGAGGTGTGTTTGGGGTCATTATCATGCTGGAACACTGCCCTGCGACCCAGTTTCCGGAGGGAGGGGATCATGCTCTGCTTCAGTATTTCACAGTACATATTGGAGTTCATGTGTCCCTCAATGAAATGTAACTCCCCAACACCTGCTGCACTCATGCAGCCCCAGACCATGGCATTCCCACCACCATGCTTGACTGTAGGCATGACACACTTATCTTTGTACTCCTCACCTGATTGCCGCCACACATGCTTGAGACCATCTGAACAAAACAAATTAATCTTGGTCTCATCAGACCATAGGACATGGTTCCAGTAATCCATGTCCTTTGTTGACATGTCTTCAGCAAACTGTTTGCAGGCTTTCTTGTGTAGAGACTTCAGAAGAGGCTTCCTTCTGGGGTGACAGCCATGCAGACCAATTTGATGTAGTGTGCGGCGTATGGTCTGAGCACTGACAGGCTGACCCCCCACCTTTTCAATCTCTGCAGCAATGCTGACAGCACTCCTGCGCCTATCTTTCAAAGACAGCAGTTGGATGTGATGCTGAGCACGTGCACTCAGCTTCTTTGGACGACCAACGCGAGGTCTGTTCTGAGTGGACCCTGCTCTTTTAAAACGCTGGATGATCTTGGCCACTGTGCTGCAGCTCAGTTTCAGGGTGTTGGCAATCTTCTTGTAGCCTTGGCCATCTTCATGTAGCGCAACAATTCGTCTTTTAAGATCCTCAGAGAGTTCTTTGCCATGAGGTGCCATGTTGGAACTTTCAGTGACCAGTATGAGAGAGTGTGAGAGCTGTACTACTAAATTGAACACACCTGCTCCCTATGCACACCTGAGACCTAGTAACACTAACAAATCACATGACATTTTGGAGGGAAAATGACAAGCAGTGCTCAATTTGGACATTTAGGGGTGTAGTTTCTTAGGGGTGTACTCACTTTTGTTGCCGGTGGTTTAGACATTAATGGCTGTATATTAAGTTATTTTGAGGGAAGAATAAATTTACACTGTTATATAAGCTGCACACAGACTACTTTTCATTGTGTCAAAGTGTCATTTTGTCAGTGTTGTCCCATGAAAAGATATACTTAAATATCTGCAGAAATGTGAGGGGTGTACTCACTTTTGTGATACACTGTATATATATACAAGTATTGGGCCAAGGGAATGCCATGATATGGCAGCCCAAACCATCACTGATCCACCCCCATGCTTCACTCTGGGCATGCAACAGTCTGGGTGGTACGCTTCTTTGGGGCTTCTCCACACCGTAACTCTCCCGGATGTGGGGAAAACAGTAAAGGTGGACTCATCAGAGAACAATACATGTTTCACATTGTCCACAGCCCAAGATTTGCGCTCCTTGCACCATTGAAACCGACGTTTGGCATTGGCACGAGTGACCAAAGGTTTGGCTATAGCAGCCCGGCCGTGTATATTGACCCTGTGGAGCTCCCGACGGACAGTTCTGGTGGAAACAGGAGAGTTGAGGTGCACATTTAATTCTGCCGTGATTTGGGCAGCCGTGGTTTTATGTTTTTTGGATACAATCCGGGTTAGCACCCGAACATCCCTTTCAGACAGCTTCCTCTTGCGTCCACAGTTAATCCTGTTGGATGTGGTTTGTCCTTCTTGGTGGTATGCTGGCATTACCCTGGATACCGTGGCTCTTGATACATCACAAAGACTTGCTGTCTTGGTCACAGATGCGCCAGCAAGACGTGCACCAACAATTTGTCCTCTTTTGAACTCTGGTATGTCACCCATAATGTTGTGTGCATTGCAATATTTTGAGCAAAACTGTGCTCTTATCCTGCTAATTGAACCTTCACACTCTGCTCTTACTGGTGCAATGTGCAATTAATGAAGATTGGCCACCAGACTGGTCCAATTTAGCCATGAAACCTCCCACACTAAAATGACAGGTGTTTCAGTTATTTTGTCCAACCCCTGTATATACAGTGCTCAGCATAAATGAGTACACCCTAACAGATTTGTCAGAAAACCTTTAGTTTCTTTACAGAATCAACATTTTCTATGGGGTACTATACTATAGAATACTCCTACAAATGTGGGCCATTGATTGCAAACAAGATTTGTTCATTTGTACACACAAAAAAGTTATTTTCTTAACAAATTCATTTAAGACCATGTTGCAAAAATGAGTACACCCCAATGAAAGTCTTAGGAGTTTAGACTACAAAATTCTAATTAACATGAATTTAACCACATGTGAGTCTAATTATTCATTAAACAGGTGTCCAGCAGACAGTTGACAGTTAAAAGGGCATTACTTAACAAAGAAAACCCCATCCCATTTCATGCTGTCAGCAGTGGCACCACATGGAAGAGAAATGTCACAAGACCTGAGAAAGAAAATTGTTTCTTTACACAAGAAAGGTGAAGGCTACAAGAAGATCGGCAAAGCTTTACTGATCAGTCAGAATACTGTAGCAAAAGTGATACAAAAATTTAACAAAGATGGAACTGCAACCATCTTACAGAGACGTCCAGGCCATCCACGGATGTTAACACCCAAACAGGAGCGTCTTCTGATGAGAAGTGTTGAAGAAAATCGGCATGCAAGTTCACTGCAGTTAGCTAAAGAGGTAAAAAGCCAAACTGGGGTGACTTTTTCCCGTGACACAGTACAGCGTACACTGCAGAAGAATGGCATGCATGGGTATCATCCACGAAGGAAGCCTCTCCTGAAGCCCATGCACAAAAAAGCCCGCCTAGAATTTGCCAGGGCCCATGCTGAAAAAGATGAAGACTACTGGGACTCTATACTCTGGAGTGATGAGACCAAGATAAATGTTTTTGGAACTGATGGCTTCCAAACTGTATGGCGTCGCAAAGGTGAGGAGTACAAAGAAGAATGCATGGTGCCTACAGTGAAACATGGTGGTGGCAGTGTCCTTATGTGGGGCTGCATGAGTGCTGCTGGTGTTGGGGAGCTGCATTTCATCGATAGTATCATGAATTCACAGATGTGCTGCTCTATATTGAAGGACAAGATGCTACCATCACTTCATGCCCTTGGTTGTCATGCACTTTTCCAACATGACAATGATCCAAAACACACATCTAAGGCCACTGTTGCATTTCTGAAGAAGAACAGGGTGTAAGTGAATCAGTATGTCTCCTGATCTGAACCCAATCAAACACCTATGGGGAATTCTGAAGACACAGGTTGAGCATCACTCTCCATCCAGCATCCAGGCTCTAAAAGAGGTCGTTCTTGAAGAATTGAAAAAGATAGACGTTGCAATTTGTCGCCAACTTGTTCATTCCATGATTAGAAGACTTAATGCTGTCCATAAAAATCATAGTGGTCATATAAAATACTAGATGTAGTACTTTTTGATGTGGGGTGTATTCATTTTTGCATCAACTCATTTGAGTAAAACTGAATATTTTGTAATCTAAGTTATATTATTAACCTTACTTTTATGTTATGGGTTAAAGAAATGTTCTATGAAACTCAGTCTTGTCAAAATTTAGAAAATTGTTCCTGTGTTCAGTGAGATATTGATTAAAATCTTACTTTTCAAAGGGGGTGTACTCATTTATGCTGAGCACTGTATATATATATACAGGGGCTGGACAAAATAACTGAAACACCTGTCATTTTAGTGTGGGAGGTTTCATGGCTAAATTGGACCAGTCTGGTGGCCAATCTTCATTAATTGCACATTGCACCAGTAAGAGCAGAGTGTGAAGGTTCAATTAGCAGGGTAAGAGCACAGTTTTGCTCAAAATATTGCAATGCACACAACATTATGGGTGACATACCAGAGTTCAAAAGAGGACAAATTGTTGGTGCACGTCTTGCTGGCGCATCTGTGACCAAGACAGCAAGTCTTTGTGATGTATCAAGAGCCACGGTATCCAGGGTAATGTCAGCATACCACCAAGAAGGACAAACCACATCCAACAGGATTAACTGTGGACGCAAGAGGAAGCTGTCTGAAAGGGATGTTCGGGTGCTAACCCGGATTGTATCCAAAAAACATAAAACCACGGCTGCCCAAATCACGGCAGAATTAAATGTGCACCTCAACTCTCCTGTTTCCACCAGAACTGTCCGTCGGGAGCTCCACAGGGTCAATATACACGGCCGGGATGCTATAGCCAAACCTTTGGTCACTCGTGCCAATGCCAAACGTCGGTTTCAATGGTGCAAGGAGCGCAAATCTTGGGCTGTGGACAATGTGAAACATGTATTGTTCTCTGATGAGTCCACCTTTACTGTTTTCCCCACATCCGGGAGAGTTACGGTGTGGAGAAGCCCCAAAGAAGCGTACCACCCAGACTGTTGCATGCCCAGAGTGAAGCATGGGGGTGGATCAGTGATGGTTTGGGCTGCCATATCATGGCATTCCCTTGGCCCAATACTTGTGCTAGATGGGCGCGTCACTGCCAAGGACTACCGAACCATTCTGGAGGACCATGTGCATCCAATGGCGGTGCCGTGTATCAGGATGACAATGCACCAATACACACAGCAAGACTGGTGAAAGATTGGTTTGATGAACATGAAAGTGAAGTTGAACATCTCCCATGGCCTGCACAGTCACCAGATCTAAATATTATTGAGCCACTTTGGGGTGTTTTGGAGAAGCGAGTCAGGAAACGTTTTCCTCCACCAGCATCACGTAGTGACCTGACCACTATCCTGCAAGAAGAATGGCTTAAAATCCCTCTGACCACTGTGCAGGACTTGTATATGTCATTTCCAAGACGAATTGACGCTGTATTGGCCGCAAAAGGAGGCCCTACACCATACTAATAAATTATTGTGGTCTAAAACCAGGTGTTTCAGTTATTTTGTCCAACCCCTGTATGTGTGTGTGTGCTGGTCATAAAATTAGAATATCATGAAAAAGTTGATTTATTTCAGTAATTCCATTCAAATGTTTATTTCTTTTAATGTTGATGATTATAACTGACAACTAATGAAACCCCCAAATTCAGTATCTCAGAAAATTAGAATATTGTGACAAGGTACAATATTGAAGACACCCGGTGCCACACTCTAATCAGCTAATTAACTCAAAACACCTGCAAAGGCCTTTAAATGGTCTCTCAGTCTAGTTCTGTAGGCTACACAATCATGGGGAAGACTGCTGACTTGACAGTTGTCCAAAAGACGACCATTGACACCTTGCACAAGGAGGGTAAGACACAAAAGGTCATTGCTAAAGAGGCTGGCTGTTCACAGAGCTCTGTGTCCAAGCACATTAATAGAGAGGCGAAGGGAAGGAGAAGATGTGGTAGAAAAAAGTGTACAAGCAATATGGATAACCGCACCCTTGAGAGGATTGTGAAACAAAACCCATTCAAAAATGTGGGGGAGATTCACAAAGAGTGGACTGCAGCTGGAGTCAGTGCTTCAAGAACCACCACGCACAGACGTATGCAAGACATGGGTTTCAGCTGTCGCATTCCTTGTGTCAAGCCACTCTTGAACAAGAGACAGCATCAAATATATATATTTTTATTATTATAAATATTCTGCTCTCTAATAACGCTCCGGCCGTCTTAACCCGCAACACACGCAATGGGTAAATGTTACAGCCAGCTTCATGAAGCGCAGCTCCCTACTCTCTACACAGTTTAAAGTTCACTTCATTTGAGCATTTTCGTTACCTTTGGATTGGAACCTCACTTAAAATGGTTGAATACCCCACGTAGTGCACTTGTTGGTTGAATGGTTGAAAGACGAATCAGCTTTCTGAACCAATCAGACATTCTGATTTTAGTAAAAAATGCTGTTATTTGCATTTATTCAGTGTGCGTCACACAGACGATGTGTCAGTGAAACGCTTGATTGGCTTTCTAATGAGTTCGTGTTTTACTTCACAACCAGGAAAAGTTTGGAAGTTTTTAATTATAAGCACATTTACAAAATAACAGTTTATATTCCTAATGGGACACACGGTTATACATTTAATAGCATCTGGAAGGACATAAGCTAAGGTAAGCAGTGGTTATGATTTGTTTGCTGTGTTTTGGATTTTGGCCGCTGTGCCGTGATTTATCGCGTGCTTTTGTTTTGCAATGAAAACTAAACGTATCAGTTTAAGCTTTTAACTGGTACCTTCTTGTTACTGAAATTATTAATTTGCACAATGACTAGGAAAGTAAAGGCACTAAGTAAAACGACAGAATACAGTCGCTAATCTGTTGTTGTTCTTTATCTGAACTTATGTATTATTTGTTTATTTCCATGATATGTTTTGTTTTTATTATATTGACTCGTGACTTGACTCGGACTCTAGCCTAAAGACTCGTGACTTGACTCTGACTCGTATATTCGTATTTTCTCATTTGGGGTTGTAGTTTATTCATATTGCATCAGTTAGAAATACAAACTCAAGACTGTCGTACTGCTTTTCCATTTCTGAACCATCACACACATGACCACATGATAACGTAGATCCGGAGATTCGCACTTTCGGCTCATATTCCTGTAAGAGCTTTGCCACTCATAACAGCATTCAATTTCCACACTACTGTATAGAACTGTAGATCCAGAATGCAGCGTATCATGTGTGCACCCCGTACGCCCCGTCATTCCCCTGAGAGATGGTGGTATCATGTCAGCAGCGCCACTCAGGAACGTCAACACTGATCCTGTAATGTGCATTTGCCACTCAAGGTGCAACGTGATGCAACGTCTAGTGTTTCAGAACAGATTTGTTCTCCTCTTTACTGAAGAGATCTGCTTTATAAGTATGTGGACACCTGATAATAAGCTTTAGTATACATCCCTTTCCCAAATTATTGGCACACTTACACACAGACACACACCCTGCACTTACAGCAGTCTTGACTCTTCTGCGAAGATAATTGCAGCAATTAAGGTACTTAACAAGTAATGAGTGCCACTAGGTCGCCACTGTTGGGCCCCTGAGCAAGGTCCTAACCCTCAATTCCTCAAATTGTTCATTCATAATTGTTTGTCGCTCTGGATAAAAGCGTCTTCTGAATGCCACAAATGTAAACATGTGAAGCATTTGTGAAGTCAGGTACTGATGTTAGATGAGAAGACATGGCGCATTCACATGAAAAGCGGGAAAACCACTTTTGTGCCGACTGTGCCATTGTTTCCTAAGGAGTGTGGAGGTGTCGTTTAGCTTGCTGCACTTCCTTTTACCTGATTAAACTCTGACCCAGTTTGCCGCTGATCTTTTCAAAGCTCCTCCGATGAGACGAACTGTTTGCTATGATGTGGTAAAAGCGACTCAGGCAGCACAAACAACGCTTAACCTGAACAAAGCTTAACGTGACTTATTGTATTAAAACAACAACCAAGGAATTTCATTTGTAGAGAGAACCTATGACCAGTAATAATTGATAGACGTTTAGAGTTCCTATATTGTTCCTTTTAGTACAGTGGTCCTTTTTTTAACCTTCTTTGCACCATGGATCGGTTTCATATAAGGTATAATTTCACAAATTAGCTTTTTTCGCTGCAACGAGACGCTGCTTCCACCTAGGAGTGATTGGGTTGCTGATGTAGCAATCTATAATTATTTGTTCTTTCTGTGCGCCCGGTAATAAATGACCCACGGACCGGTACCGGTGGTTGGGGACCACGACAAGCATTTTAGACTCTTGGAAAAGCTGATTCTCACAATTTCTCAGCACCCCGAGCTATAACACAAGTTTAAAAGTGAAACAGTGAGGAAAATCCAGCTAAACACAGATGGTTGGAATGGTTATTCCACACAAATGCAGATTTATCTCATATTCACACTTTGAAGCGCTGAACAAAGCGGCGATTTGCACCGAGGCTCACGTGAGCGAAGCATTAAACACTTCTCATGTGAATACACCCTAAGGGTTGAGGTCAAGGCTCTGTCCAATGATGTTTCTTCACACCAAACTAATCAAACCATGTTTTTTACGGACCTTGCATTCCCCAAACTGTTGGCATACATTTTAAAAGCATATAATGTATTTGTTTTATAATTCTTATTTAATACCTGTCAGCAATGAGTCAGGCTGAACACATAAAGGAAATAATTAGGAAGAAAAGGAGAAGGAATGCCTTTGTCATGTATACATATTGCATATCCCAGCTTGTTTGGTAGCTGGGGTCAGATTGCAGGGTCAGCCATTGTATGACGCCCCTAGAGCAGGCCCCAACAGTGGCTGCATAGCAGAGCCTGGATTTGAACTAACAATCTCCTGATTGATAACTCTACCCACTAGGCTACCACTGTCCCCATAGCTCTTGTGTGCATTACAAGGTCATAAAAAAAGAGGCCAGATCTGGTGTACAGCAGATCCCTCTTACATGGGTGACCAGATACTTTTGGCTATAAAGTGTACATGCCTAGTTCAACATTTCACATGATGTCCAGGTCTTTCGTCACTTTTTCTCTTTATTTTTTCTTTTTATCTTTCTGTACCATTTAACACGAAAGCCAGGCTGAAATTAAAAATCAGACGAAGCATCGAGTGCACTGAATACAGTAATCACAATTATTATCATTAGAGCAGATACGAGAGCACTACTTGGAACACACAAAACTCCATCTGTTTAATTATTCTGAAGGAGTGTGTGTGTGTGTGTGTGTGTGTGTGTGTGTGTGTGTGTGTGTGTGTGTGTGTGTGTGTGTGTGTGTGTGTGTGTGTGTAATACAAAGAGAGAAAGAGAGATGGATACATTAAGAGGAACACATACAACCAACTGTTTTTGTTACCTAATATACACTATATGGCCACAATTTAAATTTATATATGTAGATAGTTTCTGTTCATCTAAAATCATTGCGGGCAGCCTAGTGGTTATAGTACTAGACTAGCAATCAGAAGGTTGTTGGTTCAAACCCCACCACTGTTGGGTTGCTGCTGTTGGGCCCTTGAGCTTGGCCCTTAAACCTCAGAATTGCTTAGACTGTATACTGTCACTGTACTGAAAGTGGCTTTGGATAAAGGCATCTGCTAAATGCCAAAAATGTCAATGTAAAGCTAAAAGGTCTTATTGGAGTTCCTCCTTGTCATGGTCATACTGGTGCCACAAATTGGGAATATGTAGTTCACTTTACTGACTTTATACACTTGTTATTAATGGGTGTGTCTGAAACACATGGTGTTAATAAATAGGAGAGGTGTCCATATATTTTTGGCCATACAGTGGTACATTGTGGTACACTTTCTACTAATGAAATTCTTTGCTCGTATAGTCACATTAAGTTTTGTGCACCTCACTCTCCAAAGGAAATAATGGCATTTACATTTACATTTTCAGCATTTAGCAGACGCTTTTATCCAAAGCGACTTACACAATGAGCAATTGAGGGTTAAGGGCCTTGCTCAGGGACCCTTGGTGGCTCTTGGTGGTGGCGGGGCTTGAACCGGCAACCTTCTGTTTACTAGTCCAGTACCTTAACCACTGAGCTATCACTGGCCCCACACTTGGCACACTTCTCATCTAAATTACTGAGCTAACTAAGGAATATGGTATTCCAAGATCAAGCATATCCAAAATTAAGAAGCATAAGGAAACATTAAACAAGTAAAAGTAAAGTGCAGGTTTTATTGTATTTTTTTTATTAATTTTTAACTGTTTTTCCAGTTGTATTTTAGTGGGTTTTTTATATTTGTGTTATTTTTAGTGTCAAAAACAACCCCATTATTTTACATTAGCCTAAAATGTATGCAGTTCTACGGGACCATGGAACACATTATCAGGTTTCCCATACATCCTTATTGTAAAAGAAATACCTTGAAACTCAACACATTTTAAACTCAACCCCACTACCAGAACCAACTGACGTCGAGTTTCAAGGTACCTCTGTACTTCCAATGCACTTTGACATAATGTAGGTGGGCTTTGTATGTATAAACATAAAAATATGTATTTTAAAGCATAAAGCACTTTAAACCACCTTTGAGATCGCTTTGGGGATAGCGATGCTATCGGCCAGTCGAACATCTGAATACAGACATAATTTGCCATGTTTGGTGGAAGGGGGAAACTGGGTGTCCGGGGTATGTTACTACATTTGCCATGTCTGGTGGTGTCCTGTCCGAAGTCTGTTACTGCTTTGAAGTGGTAAAACATGAAAGTAAAATTATTTTGTTTGCAAAGACATTGGTAGCAGTTTGTTAACAGCGTAGCTTTGAAATATCAATAGTAAGAAATAATTAAGTAATAATAATAGAGGCGGCACAAGTGGGTAGCACTGTTGCCTCACAGCAAGAAGGTCCTGGGTTCGATCCCCAGGTGGGGCGGTCCGGGTCCTTTCTGTGTGGAGTTTGCATGTTCTCCCTGGGTTTCCTCCGGGTGTTTCGGTTTCCTCCCACAGTCCAAAGACATACAAGTGAGGTGAATTGGAGATACTAAATTGTCCATGACTGTGTTTCACATTAAACTCGAACTGATGAATCTTGTGTAACAAGTAACTACCATTCCTGTCATGAATGTAACCAATCATCACTAATCAATTAAATTAACTTAAACAACTAAATAAACTTGTGTTTGGGGTTTTTGGCTAGGAAATGCTAAGACCTTATTTTTTATTTCTTTATTCTTCATTTTTAATTTATTTATTTGTTATGTTTTTATTTATTTATTTATTTTATTTATTTATTCATTTATTTATTTGGGCTTGCTACTATCTTTAAACAGGCTCTAAACAGCAGTTCCTAAACAGCTGTACATAAACTTTTGATCACAATATTTAAGTACATTTAAGCTTGTTCATTTTTCTGTAATGTAGAAGAAATACATACAGACCCATGGGCATCATGCCAGACACCATACAGATAGTAACCAAAGTCTCCAGGACCATGAAGCTGCATGACACCAACACCACCTGCTGTGCCAGCCTGCTGCATGTGGGTGAAAAATGCCTTAATAAAACCCTCTAGAGCTAGCTAGAAGTTTAATAAAAATGAGCTTCAGTCATCAGGATCAAGGTAATCCCCCCTCCTCAATCTCTGGAGACACTATAGTCCTCTATTTTGAAATCTTGCTAAGTAATTTAGGGTCTGTCCGGGCAGTGGATTTGGAGTAGCTTTGTGGAAAATAACGAAAAAAAAAAATCATTATATTTAAAATGCATGCCTTTTTAATTGGGACTCCACTTGTCTGAGTTGATTCTGACAGACAATGAGAGAGAGGAGTCTCTTTTGTCGTGACATCTTTAAAGAAGCTTAACTTTAGTGGGAAAACACAGAGGTTCTGAATTAAACAGACAGAGAAAGGCAATGTCCTGAATGTATAAACATATATAAAACAGTATAATGCTTTACATACACTGATCAGACATAACATTATGACCACCTTTCTAATATTGTGTTGGACCCCCTTTTTCTGCCAAAACAGCCCTGACCCTTTGAGGCATGGACTCCACTAGACCCCTGAAGGTGTGCTGTGGTATCTGGCACCAGGATGTTAGCAGCAGATCCTTTAACTCCTGTAAGTTGCGAGGTGGAGCCTCCATGGATTGAACTTGTTTGCCAGGCACCAGGATGCACTATGGGAAGAAGGCAAGCCGGTGGAGGCAGTGTGATGCTTTGGGCAATGTTCTGCTGGGAAACCTTGGGTCCTGCCATCCATGTGGACGTTACTTTGACATGTACAACCAACCTTAGCATTGTTGCAGACCATGTACACCCTTTCATGGAAACGGTATTCCCTGGTGGCTGTGGCCTCTTTCAGCAGGCTAATGGGCCCTGCCACAAAGCAAAAATGCTTCAGGAATGGTTTGAGGAGCACACACACATATATTATATACCTTATTTCCCAAAAAGTTGGGAAAAATGCAATAAAACCAAATATCTGTGATTTTTTTCATAAACTTAAACCTTTTTTTTAACTGAAGAAAAGACTGTAATGTTTAGGCTGACCAGCGTTATTGCATTTTGTAAATATAAACACACCTGGTGCCTGCAAACACTTAAAGTTGGGACAACGCTTATAGAATATTTTAAATTCTTTTATGAAACATTCCACTCTAAGCAGGTAATTTGGTAACAGGTGTGGGTACCATGATTAGCTAGAAAATATACAAAATAAGTATCCACCAAAGGCTCCGTGTTGGCAAGCAAATACGGGTTGAGCATCACCACTTGTGCCAAACTTTGTGAGAAAATTGCAAATCAGTGCAGACTTGTCTTCAAGCTCATCTTGATCCAATTCATACCCGCAAGAAGCACCCAGATGGTGGGAATCCACTTTTCTTCCACCTATATTTTCTTCTATCGGGATTTCTTGGACTTGCTGGGATGATGGCTCAGTGGGTAGCACTTTCACCTCACGACGAGAAGGTCATGGGTCCTTTTTGTTTGGGGTTTGCATGTCTGCATGGGTTTCTTATGGTTTCTTCCCACTAGTCCAAAGTCATGCAGTCAGGGCAATTTTAGTAGCTCCATATAACCAAAGTGAGAGTGTGTGTTGGCTCTGTGATGGACTGGAGACCTGTCCGGGGGGTTTTCTATCTTTCGTCCAGTGAATCAGACCCACTTTGACCCTGAATAGGATAAATCGGTAGTAGAACAGACAATGAATGAATGAATGTGTTCTTGGACTGTTGTCTATTAGTGTTCAGGTAAAAACAACCGACGATTGAACTGACTGAACATGAGGACTTAGTGGCTTTGGCTTCCTTAGTACTGAGTATATGAGTGATGCTTTGAGTGTGACCTGTGATGGACTGGCGACCTGCGGGGGTGTTTTCTACCTTTTGCCCAGTGAATCAGACCCACCTTGACCCTAAATAGGATATAGTAGTGGTAAAACAGACAGTGAGTGAATGAATGAATGTGTTTTTGGACTGTTGTCTGTTGGTGTTTAAGTAGGAAAATGTTCAGTCAGTTCAATCATCAACTTTAATGACTGAATATGAAGACTTAATGGCCTTGGCTTCCATAGTACTGAGTATATGAGTGATGCTTTGAGTGCGTTGACTTGTGATGGACTGGCAACCTGTCTGTGGTGTTTTCTACTTTTTGCCCAGTGAATCAGACCATAATAAAGCGGTTTGTGAAAATGCTTAAGCAAATAAATGAGGGATGTCTTGTTAGTGTCTATGTGTCTGTCTGAAAACCTAGTGAGCTGCCTTGCTGCCACTGCCTACCCTATATGCAGCTGCCTAAGTAGAGAGGATTTTAAGTGATATAGAAGAAGGTGGAGTGGTCTGGGTCCTTTCTGTGTGGGGTTTGCATGCTCTTTTCATGTCTGCACGGGTTTCCTATGGTTTCTTCCCACCAGTCCAAAGACATGCATTTAGAGTAATTTTAGTAGCTCCAAATAACTAAATTGAGAGTGTGTGTGTGTGCTCTGTGATGGACTGGAAACCTGTTCGGGGTGTTGTCTACTTTTTGCCCAGTGAATCAGACCTACCTTGACCCTAAATAGGACACAGCAGTGGTAAAACAGACATTGAGTGAATGAATGAATGTGTTGTCTGTTAGTGTTCAGTTAAGAACAACCAACGATCTAACTGACTGAACATCAGGACTTAGCGGTCTAGGCTTCCTTAGTACTGAGTGTATGAGTGATGCTTTCAGTGTGACCTGTGATGGACTGGTGACCTGTGTGTGTGGGGGGGGTGTTTTCTACCTTTTGCCCAGTGAATCAGACCCACCTTGACCCTAAATAGGATATAGTAGTGGTAAAACAGACAGTGAGTGAATGATTGAATGTGTTTTTGGACTGTTGTCAGTGTACAGTTAAAGAAATGTCGGCTGATTATGAAAACTTAGTGGCCTTGGCTTCCTTAGTACTGAGTATGTAAGTGATGCTGTGAGTGTGTGTTGACCTGTGATGGACTGGCGACCTGTTCGGGGTGTTTTCTACCCTTTGCCCAGTGAATCAGACCCACTTTGACCCTAAATAGGACACAGCAGTGGTAAAACAGACAGTGAGTGAATGAATGAATGTATTTTTAAAAGGTTGTTTATTAGTGTTCAGGTAAGAACAACCGACGATTGAACTGACAGTACAAGGCGAGCCTAGGCCACTAAGTCCTCATGTTCAGAGTATGTGAGTGATGCTATGAGTGTGTGTTGACCTGTGATGGATTGGCGACCTGTCCAGGGTGTTTCCTACCTTTCGCACATTAGATCAGACCCTCCTTGACACTGAATAGGATATAGTAGTGGTAAAACAGACAGTGAGTGAATGAATAAATGTGTTTTTGGACTGTTGTCTGTTAGTGTTTGAGTAGGAAAATGTTCCGTCAACTTTGGTGACTGAATATGAAGACTTAATTGCCTTGGCTTCCTTAGTACTGAGTATGTAAGTGATGCTGTGAGTGTGTTGACCTGTGATGGACTGGCGACCTGTCCAGGGTGTGTTCCTGCCCTGCATTCATCAGCCCTAACAATGATGAAACAGTTTGTGAAAATAAATGAAGGGTGTCTATGGGTCTGTCTGAAAACCTAGTGAGCTGCCCTGCTGCCACTGCCTACATAGGCAGCTGCCTAAGCAGAGAGAATTTTAGGTGATATAGAAGAAGGCAGATTATTTAGACGCACTACTTAGATTTAAACCAATGGGCTGAGGTGGCACAACCCGCTAGCAGGTTAATTGTCCCCGATGAGCCCAAATTTGCAAATAAATAACACTTGTACACCTTATATTACAAATCGGTAAGAATTAATTTACATTTGAACAAAGCTCTGTTTGTTGCTCCGCATTCGTCCACCATATTTGTACTTTTTTGTAAGGAAAGTTGTGGCACACTGAATGCTGGGATGGCCTTCACCGCTTAGGAAGCATTGGATGCTCCCTCGTCATTCAGTCAGAATATTGCTGAGAATTAAGGCATGTATTGTATCTAAGAATTTAGACAGGGGGTGGCACGGTGGCTTAGTGGGTAGCACTGTCGCCTCACAGCAAGAAGGTCCTGGGTCCGGGTCCTTCCTGTGCGGAGTTTGCACGTTCTCCCCGTGTCTGCGTGGGTTTCCTCCAGGAGCTTCGGTTTCCTCCCACAGTCCAAAAACATGCAGTCAGGTTAATTGGAGACACTGAATTGCCCTATAAGTGTGTGTGTGTGTGTGTGTGTGTGTGTGTGCGTCTGCCCTGCGATGGACTGCCATCCCGTAAAGGTGCTACTGTGTGCCTTGCGCCCATTAAAAAGCTGGGATAGGCTCCAGCACCCCCCCAATAGGTGAATAAGAAAATGTATGTATGTATGAATGAATGAATTTAGACAGGCCTCTTCTTGGGAGCATGCATAGGATCATAGGTTTTCAGACGTACCCTATGTGTAGTGTTTTTTTAGAAAATGTCTCACAGTACTTGTTTACAGTATGTTGCTCTCTCTTTATTACACACACACACACAAAGCTCAGACCATCTTCTCCCCTTGAGGTCCATTGTATTGACCCATGCTGTCGAATTTGCATTTCTCTTCACTGGTGCTCATTGGAGACCGTGATTGCCAATATCTCTCTCCGTCTTCAAATAATTACCAAAGGATGATATCAATCAGCTCCACAAATTAGCAAACTCATTTGCATCACCTAAATAGTTCAGATGTTAATTGCCTTCCGTTTGCAAAAGAGAGATGGTGCTCGTGAAAAGGCACTTGTTGTTTGCTCAAAGATAACAAATACATTATGAATATTTCATGCTGGGATACATTAACATCCTTTTTTCCTCCCCAAAATAACAATCGCCTGTCATCGGTGATTGATGTGAAGTAGTAGCGAGCGGAATCGCGATGAGGAGGCTCGGTCTGTGTTCCCGGACTCTTTTTTAACATGCTCTTGCCAGCCTGCCCTTGCTTCTTCCCCCCTTCAGGGAAATTTTGAAACGATCTTAAGGGCTGTTCGGATAATTCATTACCACAAGTACGGTTGGTAAAATTGATTTTTCTCCTTAGAGACCAGATAGATCGGGTCAGGATGACTGCTGGAGAGCAGGACTTCCCCAGAATGCACTGCTGTAATTCTAAAAACTTAGAAAACTAATCAGTGACCACCCTGCTTCCCATCTAGTGTTCTGTGGAAAAGGTTGTAAGATTCTAAGAGAGACCAGTTCTATCAGATACACAAGTTTTATCATATTATTAAGGTTATTGGTCAGAATGACCTTGTACTGCTTTGCAGAGATGTGTTTATTCTTTTGAACCTTTACCCCTTAATCAACTTTCCAAAAATACAAAGGAAAGACTTTTTTAAATAAAATGTTTTTTTACATGTACTGTGTTTTTTTCTGAAAGTACAAACCTTATTTCTGCAAAAGTTGAGACATTTTGTAAAATGCAATATAACTCTGGATCTGCGATTTGTTCATTCTTTGGAACCTTTATCCAACTCTGAAAAGTAAAAAATTATAAATAAATAAATAAAAATATGCTTTGGATGCTCAACCTAACTGTATTTTGTAGATATGCAACACTGAAACTAATAAATAAATGAATGAATAAATAAATAAATAAATAAATATGCAACACTGGAACTAATACTAATAATAGTAAGAATAATAATAATAAATAAATAAATAAATACATATGCAACACTGGAACTAATAATAATAATAATAATAATAATAATAATAATAATAATAATAAATACATATGCAACACTGGAACTAATAATAATAATAGTAATAATAATAAATAAATAAATACATACAGTATGCAACACTGGAACTAATAATAATAATAATAAATATGCAACACTGGAACTAATAATAATAATAATAATGATAATAATAATAATAAATTATGAAAATAAATGCATAAATAATAAAAAATAATAATAAAAAAGGCAGTGGTAGCTACTTGACTAGTAATCAGAAGGTTGCTGGTTTAAGCCCCACCACCACCAAGTTGCCACTGTTGGGCCCCTGGGCAAGGCTCTTAACCCTCAATTGCTCATATTGTATACAGTTGTCATTGTAAGTCACTTTGGATAAAAGTATCTGCTAAATGTCGAAAATGTAAATGTGCTGGAATTACTAAAACAAGGCAGGGCAACAAACACCAATCTTAAAATCATGGGTATCGAAGCCGCTCAGGTGGCGCAGCGGTAAAAAGAAACGTGCTGCAACCAGGGCTGGATTCTGAGAAGCGTCGTATCGAATCCAGCCTTGCTTTACCGGTTCGAAGCTGAGTGGCTATATGAGCAACGATTGGCCGGTTGCTCATGTGGGGGGTGGGACAAAGAACCGGATGTGGGTCTCTCTCTGTCAGAATGCGATTGCGTTCTCTGCCGGCTGATTGGAGGCGCTTACACAGAGATGGGAGGGGGTGCCCTTAGGGTGTGTCTCTCCGCATGCAACGCTAGGTGGCGCCAAACTCGTCAATGTGTGGGTGGCAAAGATGCATCTGGCTGCTGCTCGTGTTTCGGAGGGGATATGGGTTAGCTTCAATCACCTCCGTCAGGGCAGGGTTCGGCATAGACAGAGAGGAAGCACGATGCTAATTGAACAATTGGATGCGCTAAAAGGGGAGAAAAAGGGGTAAAAAAAAAAAAAAAAAAAAAAAAATCATGGGTATCGTAATATCTTAAGTTGCTCCCCAACACACACCCCTTCCCAAACACACACCCCTTCCCTAGACTGAAAGTGAATTTTACATTTTGGAATACAGTGTGGTACCTTTAAACTAAACGTCAATTGGTTCTGAGCATGGCATTAAGTTCCAAGGCATTTTTACCCCCATAAGGATGTATGGGAAAACTGTTACATAACTGCATATTTTTTAGGCTAATGTAAAATAATGGGGTTGTTTATGACACTTATACACTGAAAATTACACAAATATAATATAAAAACACTGAAATGCAATTGAAAACAGTTAGAAATCAGTTTTAAAATACAATAAAACCTGCACTTGATCTTGGAATATCGCATTCCTTTGCAAGTTCAGTAAGGGTGCAGTCACATGAGAAGCGGCAAAACCACTTTTGTGCTGGCTGTGCCATTATTTTCTACGGAGTGTGGTGGTGCACAAAGCTAAACGTGACTTACTGTACTAAAACAAGCGAGGAATTTCATTAGTGGAGCACTCATTAAGCTTTTTTTTTTTTTTAACAATAAGCGTTTCGGAAAAGCTGATTCTCACAATTTCTCAGCACCCCGAGCTGTAACACAAGTTTAAAAGTGAAACGGGAGAAAAATCTAGCTAAACACAGATACATGTGGAGCTTTCAGAGTGAATTTGATGATTATTCCACACAAATGCAGATTCGTCTCATATTCGCACTTTGATTACGTTTTACCGCACCACTCAAGTTGAGCGCTGAGCAAAACGGCTGTTCATTGTTAATTTGAAATTAAATAAATAAATTTAAAAAAAAGCCAAACAAGTGGAGTTTAAAGGTACAAATTTTTCTACGAAGTGCATCGAGTTTCAAAGAATATGAGTTTAAGGGACGTCGAGTTACAAGGTACCACTGTATATCTGTGTGACCACTTAGTTAAAGAATATTAGAAAAAGAGTTAAAAAAGCACTGATGTTGGAAAAGATGGTCTGGTTCTGAACCGGTGTTCCTCCAGCAATGCATCAAACCAGACTTCTCCTGTTGGATAGATTTTTGAATAGCTAAAGCAAGTAATCATAAAAGGGTGGGGGTCTACATACTTTGGTGTGTACAGTGTATTTAATATGACATGCACACTGATCAGGGTCTGCCTGGAATCTAAGCGAATTAGATGTTAATTCTCTTACAGACAGATGTACCAGTTTGAATAGGACAGTCATTAATTAATCCCAGCGGATAGCGACTGCACTCACATGTGATTTCACTTTGCTACTTAAACTATGCAGAAAATAAATAAATAAAAAAGCAGTAAGCCTAGCACCACCTCTTTTAAGCAAACTTCTTTTCATTGTTCATCTTTGTTTAAACTAAGCATTTTATTTGTAAGATGTGAACGTATACGGCACAATCAAGGTCAGCGGTGTTGATCTGACCCGCACAGAGCACTTTAAATATCTTGGCTCGTCGATCTCGGCTGATGGTAGCCTGAAGCATGAAGCCAACGCGCGGGTCAATGCTGCTTGGCTGAAGTGGCGCTCCATTACCGGGGTGCTCTGTGACCACTGCACGAAGGATCGCCTAAAGTCAAAGATCTACCGCGCAGTCATCCGCCCAGTCGCTCTCTACGGCTCAGAGTGCTGGCCCACCACTAAGGAGATCGAGTGCCGCCTTGCCGTCATGGAGACAAAGATGCTGCGCTGGATTAGCGGCAACACGCGCTTCGACCACATCCGAAACGACGACATTCGCCGGCGTTACGGCGTCGTTCACATCACAGAGAAGATGCGTGAAGCACGCCTCCGATGGTACGGCCACGTACTTCGTTCAGATGCCGTTTCACTTGCACACATCGGCTTCAGCCTTGAAGTGCCCGGAAAGCGCCCAAAAGGCCGCCCAAAGCAGCGCTGGACAGACACGCTGCACATTGACCTCGCCGCTGCACGACTCCACCCAGACCAAGCTCATGACCGAGAAAAATGGCGACTGCGATCCAGACGAGCCGACCCCGCAACCGAACGGGACAAAGGCTGAGGAAGAAGAAGAAGATATATATAATTGTCCCACGTAACTAAACATTTTTTCGCTTTATAATTTACAATTATAAGTGTTATTTACACTGCATATTAAATACAGATGAAGTCTGACATGATGCTGTGGCTGCAGATAAAACAGCTGCAGCATCAAGGCACCACAAATAGCATTTGTGAACTCGATGTCAAGATAGTGCGAATCAACAGTCAACGTTTTTGATGCATGTGTCAAAATATCTGAATTTCTGTACAGCTGCAAATGCAGTGTGATCCTGCCATGGTCACATTACTAAAAAAAGATTATTTGCTCCAGTTGCTTTGCTAAAGAGACGAATCAACAAACCCTCTTTCCTAAAGGTGCTTTTTAAAGAAGTACTAATTATTATAAGATATAGATAGAGCTCCTGAATTGTGTAACAGTTAATGTTGAACCCATCATTTGGAAGTTGCTAGTTTGAGTCCTAATGCTGCCACAAGCAAATCTGTGGCTTGGAACTGATAGACTCTGCTTCCTGGATGTCTGACTTTCAGATCTCCCCTATCAATCCAATCATGAGGTGGATAAGCATAGTGCCCCCACCCAATGAAAGGTATCATTTTTGAGCCCACTGCTATACTATAATTATATTATAATGTAATTTTATAATAATGATGAGCGTCATGATGACATTGCGAGTAGCACTGTCGCCTTACAGCAAGAAGGTCCTGGGTTCGATTCCCAGGTACAGTGGTCTGGGTTCTTTCTTTATGTAGTTTGCATGTTCCCCTCATGTCTGAGTTGGTTTCCTTCCACAGTCCAAACACATGCAGTCAGGTTAATTGGAGCTACTAAAATTGCCCTTAGGGGGGTGTGTGTGTGTCCTTGTGTCCAGGGTGTTTTTGTGTGCCTTGCGCCCATTGAGAGCTGGGATAGGCTACAGAATGTCTCCCCTATTACCCCAATTAGGATAAGCAGTTTAGAAAATGAGTGAGTAATAATAATACGATAATAATACAATCTTCAAAAGGTTTCCGCACTTTTATGTTTTGTTTGGAAACGGTGAGGGTGGGAGGAGTAGTAATTGGTCGTGTCTGAGAGACTGGAAGAGAGCTTATAGTCCGGATTTAGCGCCATCTGATTTCCACCTGTTTGGACCGCTCAGAGAAGCTTTAAGGGGAAGAAGATTTTCATGTGATGATGATGTGGAAGCAGCAGTGCATCAGTGGCTACACGCTCAACCAAACACATTTTTTTGCTGATGGCATTAAAAAGCTGGTACGACTGGGAAAAATTGCTGGGAAAATTGCAATGGAAGGTGACTGTGTAGAAAGTGTATGTAATTAGTTTTTTTTAATTCTTAATAAATAGAGTTTAAAAAAGTGCAGAAACTTTTTGAAGATCTTTCACAACAAATGTTTGTCAGTGTTTAAAACTCAGTAGAACCATGTCGATGATTAACAGGCAAGGATCAATGCGGATCAGCACTGTGTACGGGGAGACACACCCTGACAGCACTCTTCTCTCATCTCTGTGCAGGCGCCAGCAATCAGCCAGCAGAGGTCGTAATTGCACCAGTTATGGGAGAGAGACCCCATCCGGCTTAGTCCCGCCCATATCTGAACAACAGGCCAATCGTTGTTCATGTGGCCGCTCAGCCTTAACGGGCAGGCAGAGCTGAGATTCGATACGATGTATTTGAGATCCCAGCTCTGGTTCCGGAATGTGTTTTTACCGCTGCGCCACCAGAGCGGCCAAGTATAATTTTTTTTGATTTAAAAAAAGTTTATTTTAAGTGAAACCATGGCATACACTAAAAGAACGGTTCAGATCATAATGCTTGAACCCCTACAGTTAAGGCCTACAGTTTGGTTGCTCTTTAACGCTTTTATGTGGTCTGCAGTTTGCTGGCATAGTTTGGGTTCACTTGTAAGGAAAGGGTCACTGCCAATCAGTATCAAGTTATTTTGACTTATCAGTATCTCTATTCTGGCATGGTGGCTCGGTGGGTAGCACTGTCGCCTCACAGCAAGAAGGTCCTGGGTTCGATCCCCAGGCGGGGCGGCCCGGGTCCTCTCTGTGTGGAGTTTGCATGTTCTCCCAGTGTCTGCATGGGTTTCCTCAGAGAGCTCCAGTTCCTCCTTCAGTCCAAAAACATGCAGTGGAGACATTGCCCTATAGGAGAATGGGTCTGTGTATACGTGTATGTATGTGTGTCTGCATTGCGATGGACTGGCACCCCATCCTGGGTGTTACTGTGTGCCTTGCGCCCATTGAAAAGCTGGGATAGGCTCCAGCAACGACCCCCCCCCCACCCCCCACACACACAACCCTAATTGGATAAGTGGTTAAGAAAGTGAGTGAGTATCTCTATTCTGATTGCTGATTTTTTTCCCCAGAATTCAATTACTTTATTTACATGACACGAGGGGTCACTTGCAGTCCTGTAAAATATCCAGCCTACTTTTGACATTTCAGTGCCCTTATAGTCTACACATCCTGCGTTCCTCCCCACTATCGGCTCATCTTCCACAGACAGTTGACAACAAGAGCTGTGTTGTGTGCCATTCTATCACAGCCTCACCCAATTAGATTTGAAATCCAGTGCCTCATTAGCTGCTCCATGTAGGGCGATCCCGCCCATTCCCTAGACACCACCAATTAACAAGACACACTCTGTTTACATTGAGCTCCCAATTACCCACAAAAAGCATAGCAGAGAAGAGAATGGGGTCTGATGGGTTTGTTAACGAATCGGCGAGAATCTTTATGGACCATGATGCATCCTCTGGAATGTTGCAGAGATACATGATGCCTGACCTGGATTTTGGTAGAATGGGAATTACTAGGTAGTTGTTGAGTACTATGTTACAAAAGCAATCAGCTTTATGGTTCTGGTGGATACACAGCCGGTATTGAATTAGATACTTGCCAATGTAAATGCTTAATGCTGAGAAATAATGAACAGTAGTTATTAGATGGTGCTGACTCCCATTTGTTTACATGTGCTAGTTCTTTACGGAATTAAGAATACATTGTATTAGAGGACCCACCACTGCACTATATTATAAATAATTACTGCCTCCATAGGTCAATTAAAAACAAACTTTAGGACTTTAATTTTTTAATTTCCCTTTAGGGGCGGCACGGGGGCTCGGTGGGTAGAACTGTCGCCTCACAGCAAGAAGGTCCTGGGTTTGATCCCCAGGCGGGGCGGTCCGGGTCCTTTCTGTGTGGAGTTTGCATGTTCTCCCCGTGTCTGCGTGAGTTTCCTCCAGGAGCTCCAGTTTCCTCCCACAGTCCCAAAACATGCAGTCAGGTTAATTGGAGACACTGAATTGCCCTATAGATGAATGGGTGAGTGTGTGTGTGTCTGCCCTGCGATGGACTGGCGCCCCGTCCAGAGTGTTACTGTGTGCCTTGCGCCCATTGAAAAGCTGGGATAGGCTCCAGCACCCACCCCCCAGCCCCCCCGCGACCCTGATTGGATAAGTGGTTTTATACAGTGAGTGAGTGAGTGAATTTCCCTTTAGGGGTTAATAAAGAGAAGAAATTTATAAATTACCCACAACATTTTTTTAATTTCTAATGTTCAAAGTATCCATTTGTATCATTATACATGGGTTCTATAAAAGATGGGATGACTCCAAGGACCCTAGTATATACTGGGCCCAAGGAACTCCAGGAATCAACAGTTATATATAAGCAAAAAAATCGCACAGTGGGAAGCAAAATATTGCATTTCTCAAAACTGGATTGGATTCCCTGACTCCATATATTTGTATTAATTCATTCATTGTTTGTTTTCCCACAATTTATCCTGGTCAGGGTCACGTCAGTGGGTCTTATTGGGCGAATGGCAGAAAGCACCCCAGACACCCAGGTTGGGGAACTGAACCCAGGTGTTTTTTTTTTTGCCATCGTGCCTCCCACAATTTGTATATTAATGCATTTAAAATGACAGAAGTCTTTAAATAAAACAACAATTATTATAAATGCAGAAAAATAAAACACCACTGTTACTGTTCCAATTTCCTCGGCTGCTCCCGTCAGGGGTCGCCGGCAGATCGTGATCCGCATTATTGATTTGGCACGGTTTTTACGCCGGATGGCCTTCCTGACACGACCCTCCCTATTTATCCGGGCTTGGGACCGGCACTACAATGCACTGGTTTATGTATCCTAGCGGCTAGATACCTATAGGACAATTCAGTGTCTCCAATTAGCCTGGCTGCATGTTTTTGGACAGTGGGAGGAAACCCACGCAGACACATGCAAACTCCGCACAGAAAGGACCCTGACCGCCCCATCTGGAGATCAAACCCAGGACCTTCTTGCTGTGAGGCGACAGTGCTACCCATTTAGTCACCGTGCCACCCTGTTACACATTTTACAGTATGGACAGGTAAACCAAAACAAAGCAATTTAAACTAATACAATTAAAATATATATTTTTAAGATTAATATTTTGAAAGTAATAGAATAAAAAGTCATTCTTAAATTTACTAAATCAAACTAAACTAAATTTAATACTGATTAAGTTTAAATCTAGTCATTTCGACCTATTCGTGTGTCTCGTATGCAAACCCAAACTACACTTCCCATGAACCACTGCGCCTGACCAACAGCAAATTGGTCCGTGTTTAAATAATATTCTTGTGCGGTTGAATCTCTTTTACTGTAAATTAAATACAACTGTTATTATTATTATTAATAATAATATGTAATTAAATTGTTCGCGTGTTCATTCATAGCAAAAGTTTGAAATTCGGTGTTATTTTGAAAAAATTTTCTCCACCGTATTTCCGGTTTAGTTTGCGTTACTGTGCATAAGTGCTGTAGAATTTTTAATCTTTGAGAGAATATATGATGTATAAATCAGTCACTCATGTGCTGTTCGACATGGACGGATTGTTATTAGGTGAGTAAGGAGCATTTTGGTTTTTTTTTGTAAGTGTTCGGTACGAATTATTGTATCGGTCGTGCGTGGTTTCTGTGACAGCTTCATTCAACCCCAGGTGTTGGCATGACACTAGTATGTCAGTTCCTTTTTTTTTATCAACAATAAAACATTTCTGTATAATTATTACGTTAAATGTTGGTAATTGTGCCCTTACTCAGCTTATACTTTTATAACCATTTCATTAACAGCTGTGTAGATTAATATTTTCGCTTAGAATTAGTAACCTGAGCTGTATCCCAAAAACTAGCATTTACCCTATATATGCTTGCTACTCAGCACTGTTTTTAATGTCGCATGTAGTGCACTATGTGTCCTTAATGCAGCGATTTAGGAACAAGCCAATTAACTTTTATTCAATGAACTGCATTATTGGTTTTGTTAAGTTTTGCTTACACAAACACACACACACACACACACACACCTCTTAAAATGTCTGGCAAGACATGATTCCATTTTTAAAACATGGCACTTCAATTTATTCTAATGATCTTGGCATGGTAGATTGAATTTTCCAAAATTACATGGTCCTACTGATAGACTTTTTCAGGGGGATTTAATGTAGGACATGCACACATCTCTAACTTTGGGAACTAGTCTTGTTATTCTGATGCTGTATGGACTTGTCCACTTGAAACTTGTTTGACCTTCTTACATATACACAGTTGTGGTGCAACAGCTTACCGTTCCTGATGTAACTGTTGTTTCTGCTGCTGTCTTTATCCTGCAACTTTTTTGAGGGACTCTTGGCATCTCTCTTATTTTCCTAAAATTAGATAGATGTATAGATACACCGATCAGGCATAACATTATGAGCACTGACAGGTGAAGTGAATAACACTGATTACCTCTTCATCACAGCACCTGTTAGTGGGTGGGATATATTAAGCAGAAAGTGAACATTTTATGCTCAAAGTTGATGTGTTAGAAGCAGGAAAAATGGACAAGTGTAAGGATTTGAGCGAGTTTGACATGGGCCAAATTGTGATGGCTAGACGACTGGGTCAGAGCATCTCCAAAACTGCAGCTCTTGTGGGGTGTTCCCGGTCTGCAGTGGTCAGTATCTATCAAAAGTGGTCCAATAAAGGAACAGTGGTAAACCGGCGACATGGTCATGGGCGGCCAAGGCTTATTGATGCACGCCCCACGTGCAAAGGCCCATGTGGTCCGATCCAACAGACGAGTTACTGTAGCTTAAATCGCTGAAGAAGTTCATGCTGGTTCTGATAGAAAGGTGTCAGAATACACAGTACATCATGCGTAGCCGCAGACCAGTCAGGGTGGCCATGCTGACCCCTGTCCACCGCCGAAAGTGCCAATAATGGGCACATGAGCACCGGAACTGGACCACAGAGCAATGGATGAAGGTAGCCTGGTTTGATGCACCTGGATGCACTATGGGAAGAAGTCAAGCCAGTGGAGGCAGTGTGATGCTTTGGGCAATGTTCTGCTGGGAAACCTTGGGTCCTGCCATCCATGTGGATGTTACTTTGACACGTACCACCTACCTAAGCATTGTTGCAGACCATGTACACCCTTTCATGGAAACGGTATTCCCTGATGGCTGTGGCCTCTTTCAGCAGGATAATGAGCCCTGCCACAAAGCAAAAATGGTTCAGGAATGATTTGAGGAGCACAACAACGAGTTTGAGGTGTTGACTTGGCCTCTAAATTCCCCAGATCTCAATCATATCGAGCATCTGTGGGATGTGCTGGACAAACAAGTCAGATCCATTGAGGCCCCACCTCACAACTTACAGGAGTTAAAGGATCTGCGGTTAAAATCTTGGTGCCAGATACCACAGCACACCTTCAGGGGTCTAGTGGAGTACATGTCTTGATGGGTCAGGGCTGTTTTGGCAGCAAAAGGGGGACCAACACAATATTAGGAAAGTGGTCATAATGTTATGTGTATGTATATATACTGTATATATATACAGTATATATATATATATATATATATATATGACCGTTGTTCAGGGTTTAAGAACACTGTGCTAACCTTTTTATTTTTTGTGCAGATACAGAAAGGCTGTACACAGTGTCTTTCCAAGAGATCTGTGACCGCTTTGGTAAAATATACACATGGGATGTGAAGTCCTCGGTTATGGGAAAGAAGGCTCTCGATGCCGCCAAGATCATCCGGGACTCCCTGGATCTGCCCATGAGTGCTGAGGAGCTACTGGAGGAGAGCAGAGTGATACAGGAACGCCTGTTCCCCTCAGCATCATTGATGCCAGGTAATGCATACTGTAATACATATATAAGCAAGTGTGATTACCTCAAATATATTTTGTTTTGGGCTAAAGAGTCTCCACGAGGGGCAGTACCAGCTGAGTTACTAGGTAAGAAGATTGAAGAATAGCAGCATATTCGCTATACTGCACGTGACAAAGAGCCCCGAAGCAAAGAGGTCAACAAAGCCAGTATTTAAAGGGCTCTCCTGGCTGCAGCAAATTAATGCTGATGAGGCGCAGAGACCTGATTAAAGAGAACACCATTGTCAGTCATCCGCACCTTCATGCTCCTTGCTGGCCATTATGGCATGGCAGGTGGTCATTATTCTGTAATCCATACAATTGATCTTGTCTGATGTAGAACAGAGCGTCCAGGTGCCAGAAAAGTTCGAACACCATGCTGCACGTGACAAAGATCCCGGAGCAAAAAGGTCAACAAAGCCAGTTTTTAAAGGGCTCTCCTAGCTGCTGCAAATTAATGCTGATGAGGCGCAGAGACTGCCTGATTAAAGAAAACGCCACTGTCAGTCATTTGTGCCTCCATGCACCTTGCTGGTCATTATGGCATGGCAGGTGGTCATTATTCTGTAATCCATACAATTGATCTTGTCTGACATAGATCACAGAGTGTCCTGGTGTCAAAAAATTTGAATGCCATACTGCACCTGACAAAGAGCCTGGAGCAAAAAGGTCAATAAAGCCAGTATGTAAAGGGCTCTCCTGGCTGCAGCAAATTAATGCTGATGAGGCGCAGAAACTGCCTGATTATCAGCACATCCATGCACCTTGCTGGTCATTTTGGCATGGCAGGTGGTCATTATTCTGTAATCCATACAATTGATCTTGTCAAATGTAGAACAGGCTGTATTGAGTGTCATCTCTTTACAGATGCCAACTGCAGGGAACTAATAGCATTGGTTCCTCTGTATAGTCTCTACTCTCCTGAAGATTTTGGAGTTTCTCTGGGCATTGCTGCCCTCTGATCTCACAGATACCCATGATTGAAGGAATGGCATCCTCACCTCCGCTTTTAACTAATGTAACACGAGCCAAAGATATCAGGTCTAATTTTGCTCTCCTGGGATCTTGGCAATGGTCAATTGGCTTTTTCAGCCGGCAACAGTGTGATTGATAGTTAGTCTGCAGCAGCTGGACAGGACTAGATTGGAAAGAAAAAGCAAAAAATTCAAATATATATATACAACCTCAAATCAGAAAAAGTTGGGACAGCATGGAAAATGCAAATAATAGAAAAACACACAGCTTCTTACATTTACTTTGACTTCATTTCATTTATTAACAAACATCCATTCCTGCATTTCAGGCCTGAAACACATTCCAAAAAAAGTTGGGACAGTAAAGCATTTACCATTTTGTAATGTTGCCATTCCTTTTCACCACACTTAAAAGACGTTTTGGCACCGAGGAGACCAAGTGATTTAGTGTTTCAGCTTTTATTTTGTCCCATTCTTCCTGCAAACACGTCTTAAGATGTGCAACAGTACGGGGTCGTCGTTGACGCATTTTCGTTTCAAAACTCTCCACACATTCTCTATTGGGGACAGGTCAGGACTGCAGGCAGGCCAGTCCAGTACCCGTACCCTCTTCTTCCACGGTCATGCCTTTGTAATGAGTGCAGCATGTGGTTTTGCATTGTCTTGTTGAAAAATGCATCTGGAAAAGACGACGTCTTGAAGGCAGCACATGTTGCTCTAAGATCTCAATGTACTTTTCTGCATTAATGCTGCCATCACAGAAGTGTAAATGACCTTTGCCAAGGGCACTGACACACCCCCATACCATGACAGACCCTGGCTTTTGGACTTGTTCCTGATAACATTCTGGATGGTGCTTTTCGTCTTTGGTCCAGAGCACACGGGGTCCATTTTTTCCAAAAAAGACCTGGAATGCTGATTCATCTGATCACAATACACGTTTCCACTGTGTGATGGTCCATCCTAGATGCCACCGAGCCCAGAGAAGTCGACGCCGCTTCTGGACATGGTTGACTTAAGGCTTTGTTTTTTTTTTTTGCACAGTAAAGGTTTAAGTGGCATTTGTGCATGTAACTCTGTATTGTAGTGCTTGACAAAGGTTTGCCAAAGTAATCCCTCACCCATGTGGTTATATCAGCTATTGTTGAGTGGCGGTTCTTGAAGCAGTGACGTCTGAGGGATCAAAGATCACGGGCGTTCAGCTTAAGCTTGGCCTTTATGCACTGAGGGTTTAATGATATTATGCACTGTAGAGGGAGAAATATGGAATTCCTTTCCAATCTTTCTTGTTGACAAACTGGAGATCCTCTGATCATCTTTGCTCATCAAAGACTCAGCCTTTTCTGGATGCTGTTTTTGTACCAAACCATGATTACAATCACCTGTTTGGAATCACATCATCATTTAGTTTCATCACCTCATTACTAGCCCTAAATTGCCCCGTCCCAACTTTTTTTTGGAATGTGTTGCAGGCTTGCTATGCAGGAATGGAGGTACAGTATATTAACAAATGAAATGAAGTTGAGCAGACAAAACATGAAATATCTGGGTTCAGACTGTCTGCAATCAAATAAAAGTCAAAGTGTATAGTGAGAGAAATGACAATATGTATTATAGGTCATAACTATTGCTTAGCTCTTAGATTTAAGTTTGGGTCAGATTCTGGCTCACTTGCAAGTTCTCTTGAATGAAAGCATTTGCAAAATGAATCATTTAATGCAAATGTAAGTACCTTTTTTCCCCCTTCAAAAATGGAAATACCACTTTGCAACTGGCCCTGCTTAATGCCAAAAAACCTGCATTTGATAAATGAAAGTTAAATCAGCTCGGTCAGAGCGGCTGCTGAAATAATTGGGTAAAGGTTGCGGTAGTCGTTGGGTCTACTTCCTGTGCTTTTCTAATTAGCTTCTAACTAACTTTTGATCATGCTGTGCACCTTACGTGAAGCGCTACAAGCCCGAGGTACAAGTGTGACCTTTTATTCTGATTTGGGCAGCCACCTAAAGTAGTTAACGTTACCTTTTGTCCATCAGACCTGAATTTCCAAGCAAACACAATGAGCGTTAAAATCACCTAATGTGGATTCCATGAACATTCAAGCAGATTAAAGCAGAACGACCGCTCTTAAAAAGCCATCTTCAATCACCAGAGTCTCGTCTAATAAAACACAGGTCGAGAAGCGCCGCCGATTGCTGACGGTCTCGACTAGGAAGCGTAGATTTAATTGTACGCCATCTGCCGGGTCCCTCGGGTCAGTCGTAATGGTCTCTGTTCGGATGAAATGCTCTTTTTATTTTTCATCCGCAGGTGTGGAGAAGCTGGTCACTCATCTGCATAAGAACAAAATCCCCATCGCCGTGGCCACCAGCTCGGCCGGCGTGACCTTTCGGATGAAGACGAGCCAACATAAAGATTTCTTCAGCCTCTTCGACCACGTCGTCCTTGGCGATGACCCGCAGGTGAAGAACGGAAAGCCTCAGCCCGACTCCTTCCTCGTGTGCGCCAGCAGGTTTAACCCCGTGCCTAACCCAGAACAGGTATCCGAGTCTTTTAAGGGACTTTTCCCATCCATCCTTTCCTTTTTCAGACACGGTCAGTTGAGTGACCATTCATGTTGAGCTGGAGCTTTAAGTATGACTGAAATGAAATACCAAAAGTACACCGATCAGCCATAACATTAAAACCACCTCCTTGTTTCTACGCTCACTGTCCATTTTATCAGCTCCACTTACCATATAGAAGCACTTTGTAGTTCTACAATTACTGACTGTAGTCCATCTGTTTCTCTACATACATTTTTAACCTGCTTTCACCCTGTTCTTCAATGGTCAGGACCCCTACAGGACCACTACAGAGCAGGTATTGTTTAGGTGGTGGATGATTCTCAGCACTGCAGTGACACTGACATGGTGGTGGTGTGTTAGTGTGTGTTGTGCTGGTACGAGTGGATCAGACACAGCAGCGCTGCTGGGGTTTTTAAATACCATGTCCACTCACTGTCCACTCCTACCTAGTTGGTCCACCTTGTCGATGTAAAATCAGAGACGATCGCTCATCTATTGCTGCTGTTTGAGTTGGTCATCTTGTAGACCTTCATCAGTGGTCACAGGACGCTGCCCACGGGGCGCTGTTGGCTGGATATTTTTGGTTGGTGGATTATTCTCAGTCCAGCAGTGACAGTGAGGTGTTTAAAAACTCCAGCAGCGCTGCTGTGTCTTACCCACTCGTACCAGCACAACACACACTAACACACCACCACAATGTCAGTGTCACTGCAGTGCTGAGAATGATCCACCACCCAAATAATACCTGCTCTGTAGTGGTCCTGGGAGAGTCCTGACCATTGAATAACAGCATGAAAGGGCACTAATGAAGTACGTAGAGAAACAGATGGACTACAGTCAGTAATTGCAGAACTACAAAGTGCTTCTATATGGTAAGTGGAGCTGATAAAATAGACAGTGTGTGTAGAAACAAGGATGTGGTTTTAATGTTATGGCTGATCAGTGTATGTGGACATGTCATGATGGAATAAGAGGATTTCACCAAAGATTACATTCATACTGTTTTATAAAACTGATTTTTTATACACCTCTTAGCAATTGGTGTTGTTTAATCACTAAATTGGGATTAAAAAATGACAGTGACGGTTTACAAAAAATCTGCTATTTATGTCTGTAATTACCTCCTTATTATACATTTACTTACAAGATCTTTAAGAACTGTCCACATTATAGTTTTCTCTTAGCCCTTTTTTTCTAACCTTGAATTGGTCATGTCTGTAATGCCTGATGTTTCGTCTTTTCATATTTTACCTCAGGTCCACACACAGCAGTTAATTCCAGGGTCTGTACACTATAGGAGCTATTTTGAAGTGCCCATTTCTCCCCAGTGAGACTGACGGCCGTGGTTAAATCGAATGCCAAAGATTAATTTGACACGTGAGCCGCTGAGGAGGAGTTTGAAGAAAAATATGTTGCTTTGTTCTGCTCACAGCCCTCTATATTCTATTTAATTGCCTTGTATGAAACGTGCTAAGAAGGTCTGACAGGAAAGTCATCCGCGAACGGCGATTAACAAGACGCATGTTTCACTTTACAATGCCGTAAAAGCCTGTTAAAGATTAAACATAGCTAAGGGGAGAGGAGTGATAGAAAGCAATAACAGCAATGCCCGAGTCTGCCAGCACGTCTTCATGATAATTATACAGTTGTACGTCATCGGAACCTACATTCATAGTGATCTTTGACCAGTTCTTACTGCCACGTTCTCACCTGAAATAGGACCTATAATTGGGGCCCTAATAAATGTAAAAGAAAATGTGCCTAATTTCAACTCCGGACAAGAAAAGTGCCACATTTCACAGCAGTCATTAAATTAAATGATAAAATAAACGCTACAATAAACAGCACAGCCTACCTTAATAATTGAATGTAAACCTAACCTAACCAGCCATGATGCGAGGCTTTGTGTTGTCTCAAAGATGAAAATACTCGTCCGTGTTTTGACACGCCTCCTCTGCGTCCACAGAATAGGTTTGTAGTGTTTCAAACTCAGTTGCTCGAGTCATGTTTTTTAGCTGCTTTACACTTTGACATTTTGACTAAATGATTGCTAACTGAATTGGTGTAGGATTGCTAGAACCGCCTCATAGTGCAAATTAATATGGCTACCACTAACAACTATTTTTCTATCGATTAATCTATAGACTATTTTATCGATTAGTCGATTAATCTAAATGATTCATTTTCCTCCAAAAAATTTTATTTAGAATCTCATTTAAGCTTCTTTTATTTAACAACAAACTGTACGACATAATAATATGGCACAAAACTAAATGTAAACAGGGTTTATCTCAATATTATCAAATTCTCAAGTGCTCCATGTTAAACAAAGTGCAACACGTGTTTATAGCATTCCGTACACAAAGCAAAGTGCTTCAACTTATAGCAGAAATAAAATAGTTAGAGGTGGGCACGTCTCATTAAGTCCAACATACAGTAACGACAGAATGAGCCCAGATTCTAACCTACACATTCACTCAAAACTTACTTCACATTCTAAGCGATGTAAACAAAGTTGTAAGTGTTAAGGCGCATTCACATGAGAAGCTTTTTGCGCTCTGAGCGCCGCGTGTCAACCGCACAAATCGCGGCTCAATGCAGCAAAGTGCGCGGCGGTCTAACTGAACGCGCTAAGGAATACGGTATTCCAAGTTCTCCACGATTAAGAAGCTTAATGAAACAATATAGAAGTAAAAGTTTTGCTGCGTCCTAACTGAACTCACTAAGGAATACGGTATTCCAAGTTCTCCACGATTAAGAAGCTTAATGAAACAATATAGAAGTAAAAGTTTTGCTGCGTTTTAACTAGAGATGCATGAGTACCGATACTGGTATCGGGTATTTGCCCGATACCGTGCTCATTAACTTGTACTCGTACTCGCAAACAAGGCTCCGATACTAAACATTCGACACAGTGTGCCTAGTGCACGTTGCTGCGTTCTGCCTAGTTCACACTACATGATCTTTGCCCTGATTTTCGCTCGGCGACTGGTCGGCGCTAGATTTGCCGGCTCGGGAGCAACTCAGCGTTCACTTGGCGATCAAAACTCGGCTCTCGATCGCTAAGTGTGAACTATGCAACAACTCGATCCGACCGGCTCGCCGAGCGCTTGGCGACCGGATCGAGTTTTCTAGCATGTCAGATATCTGATCTGAGATGTGCGACTGGGAATGAGCGACATGTCGAACAGCCAATGAGAACGCAGGACACGGTGTGAGGGGAAACGCAGGAGAGGAGTGTAAACAGGTGGGACAGGGGGATAATATAGTTTATATCAGAATACACCAGCACACACACAGTATTTCTGACCTGATCGTTCTCTACAAAACATAACAGCAAAGCACCAACATTGCAAAAATATTTATTAACCTCTAACTCATTAACTCCGTTAACTCACTAAGGAATACAGTTCTAAGATCTGCGTGATTAAGAAGCTTAATGAAACAATATAGAAGTAAAAGTTTTGCCGCCTCTCATGCGTCCTAACTAAACTCACTAAGGAATACAGTATTCCAAGATCTCCACGATTAAGAAGCTTAATGAAACAATATAGAAGTAAAAGTTTTGCTGCGTTTTAGCTGAACTCACTAAGGAATACGGTATTCCAAGATCGCCACGATTAAGAAGCTTAATGAAACAATATAGAAGTAAAAGTTTTGCTGCGTTTTAGCTGAACTCACTAAGGAATACGGTATTCCAAGATCGCCACGATTAAGAAGCTTAATGAAACAATATAGAAGTAAAAGTTTTGCTGCGTTTTAGCTGAACTCACTAAGGAATACGGTATTCCAAGATCGCCACGATTAAGAAGCTTAATGAAACAATATAGAAGTAAAAGTTTTGCTGAGTTTTAGCTGAACTCACTAAGGAATACGGTATTCCAAGATCGCCACGATTAAGAAGCTTAATGAAACAATATAGAAGTAAAAGTTTTGCCGCCTCTCATGCGTCCTAACTGAACTCACTAAGGAATCCGGTATTCCAAGATCTCCACGATTAAGAAGCTTAATGAAACAATATAGAAGTAAAAGTTTTGCTGCGTTTTAGCTGAACTCACTAAGGAATACGGTATTCCAAGATCTCCACGATTAAGAAGCTTAATGAAACAATATAGAAGTAAAAGTTTTGCCGCCTCTCATGCATCCTAACTGAACTCACTAAGGAATACGGTATTCCAAGATCGCCACGATTAAGAAGCTTAATTTTGCCGCCTCTCATGCGCCCTAACTGAACTCACTAAGGAATCCGGTATTCCAAGATCTGTGTGATTAAGAAGCTTAATGAAACAATATAGACGTGCAACATCGTGCTAGTGCTGCTGTGGTACCATCAAAGCTTTGCACAGTGTACAAACCACCTTTTTGTTTTGTGCCAGTTGTAAGTGTTCCCAAACTTTTGATGATTTGGTACCGATTCCTTGGACACGGAGGGGAGGGGGGTGTCATAACACGGACTTTTGTCTTTCAACTATTAAGGTGGACTTATATATAGTGCTGGGTATTGTAGCTGCCATTGATTTTATCATTCAGTTTATGAGTGTAATTTAATGATTGCTTTGGTTGCATATATCCAACAGTAACAGTGTGGTTGTTCACGATTGACAAACATGCTCACAGTGAGTGTTCCAATTGATTTAGAATTTGCTTAATGGAGTTCAATGTTCTTTGCAGGCCAGTTAGGTTGTTTTCTACAACAAACCATTGATCTTGCTATGTGCAGCCACGAAGCTTGAAGATGATTCTCTTCGTGATAACAGCCAACACTTGGCATTGCACATGGTGTTCTTAGGCTTGTGTGTGACTGCTTGGCACTGGACACCCAGTCTGTGTATCCTCTGACAAACACATGCTTACATTTACAGCCTGCAACAGATGCTTTTATTCAACGTGATTTATGTGATTGTATACACTCAAGACATGGAGGGTTAATGGCTTTGGTCAATGGCTCAGCATTGACGACTAGGTGGTGGTGGGGCTTGAAACAGCTTTTTTCTGATTAATAGTATATTACCCTAAACCAGAGATGGGGACTCGAGTCGTAAGTTGCACACACAGCAACTTCAGACTCTACTCGGAATCATTTCAAATGACTCGTAAACAACGAGTCCCTTTTATGAATGAATTATGAGTGAACGTCGACCCGACATCATTCTGATCGTGTCATTTTCTGCTCTCTAATAACGCTCCAGTCGTCTTAACCCGCAACACACGCAATGGGTAAATGTTACAACCAGTATCCAGTGTAGTGATGAAGCGTCGCTCCCTACTCCCTACACAGTTTAAAGTTCACTTCATTTGAATGTTTTCGTTACCTTTGGATTGGATTCTCACTTAAAAACAGGAACAACTTGGGTGAAAAGAACACTTCTACATAATTGGCTCTAATGATTGAAAAGACGCTTTCTGAACCATTCAGACCTTCTGATTTGAATATTTACTAAGAAATGCTGTTATTTGCATTTATTCAGTTTCCGCCACACAGATGATGTGTCAATAAAACGCTTGATTGGCTTTCTAACGAGTTCGTGTTTTACTTCACAACCCGGGAAAGGTTTTTAATTATAAGCACCATTGGAACCATTGGAATTTTTTGTCTGTATAAATTGCATAGTTGTATTTATTTTATTTTATATTTTACGTGCGCTTACTTTTCTTTTTAACTTTGTATATATCCATTTTTCACACGTGTGGTGCAGTGGTAAAATACACTATCTGGGGTTTGAATCTTAGCTGTGCTGTCGGCCCGTCGGAAGTCTACACAGACATGATTGGGGAGGGGTGGATGAACTGCCTAGCCATTGCAGCCTAGCTTTCAATACTGTTCCCAAGGCAGGATAAAAAATAAGGAGAGTTGTGGCAGGAACGGCATCTGGTGTAAAAACTGTGCCTGCTCAGGTGTGCAGACACATCCATTTCCTACTCGGAACTGGATTTTGAAGGTGCATCACTAATAATTACTGATTACATTTTACACCGATCAGCCATAATATTAAAACCACCTCCTTGTTTCTACACTCACTGTCTATTTTATCAGCTCCACTTACCATATAGGAGCACCATGTAGTTCTACTATTACTGACTGTAGTCCATATGTTTCTCTGCATGCTTTGTTAGCCCCCTTTCATGCTGTTCTTCAATGGTCAGGACTCTCCCACAGGACCATGACAGAGCAGGTATTATTTGGGTGGTGGATCATTCTCAGCACTGCAGTGTCTCTGACATGGTGCTGCCAACAGATCCCCGTGGGCAGCCTCCTGTGACCACTGATGAAGGTCTAGAAGATGACCAACTCAAACAGCAGCAATAGATGAGCGATCGTCTCTGACTTTACATCTACAAGGTGGACCAACTAGGTAGGAGTGTCTAATAGAGTGGACAGTGAGTGGACACAGTATTTAAAAACTCCAGCAGCGCTGCTGTGTCTGATCCACTCATACCAGCACAACACACACTAACTCGCCACCACCATGTCAGTGTCACTGCAGTGCTGAGAATGATCCACCACCTAAATAATACCTGCTCTGTGGTGGTCCTGTGGGGGTCCTTACCATTGAAGAACAGAGTGAAAGCAGGTTAAAAAGTATGTAAAGAAATAGATAGACTACAGTCAGTCTATATGGTAAGTGAAGCTGATAAAATGGACAGTGAGTGTAGAAACAAGGAGGTGGTTTTAATGTTATGGCTGATCAGATATAGACATAGTTTGCCTGATAATGTAATATCAGGTTTCTGGTTTGACTTCAGTTACTTTTTCAGGTCAAGCATTTAGGCCTATACTGTTCTCTTGGTGTACTCCACACAAGCCCCTCATCCAGTGTAATAAAGGTTGACTCATCTGACTTTTGTCCACATCTCTTTAGACCAGTGCCTGTAGTGTTTGGACCCTCTTAGATCATTGGTTCTTGCCATATTAGACCAAAAATTGAGAACACGGTAAGATGTTTCGATATAAAATGCTCAGTTCTGTTATGTACAGTCTGAAACCATGTGTGCTTATTTTTTCCCCCCTTAAACAGCTTATGATCTACTGGCTGCAGAGGTGCTACTGATTTAGGCCAAACTTAGGGTGTGACGTTTTTGGTAAATCGTCCTTGCTCGCTAAGTGACTGAAGCTTCCCGAAGGTTTAGGAAGGAAGGTGGGCAGCCAGGTGTTAAATAGTGTGGTTAGGAGGCGTGTTGCTCCTGATGAGATATGAATGCAGTGTCGAGTGAGAGAGAGAGAGCGACTCGACAGGGTGTTCGGAGGAATAACGGATGACGCCTCGCCGTTTGCTGCCACCCCGACGTGACGCGGGTGCTCAAACAGCCAGAGACGCTTCGGTCAAAAAAAGAACGAAACAAGAAAGAGCCCAAACGACTGCGCGAGAACGACGGAGAAAAGAGACGAGCGGATGGATAAAAGCATTTCATTTTTAAAAGTCGACAAGTTAGAAACTAAGTGGCTCAACAGGGGGTTCTCGCACACAGGATGTTCCCAGAGGGATGCAGTCGTAATCAGAACGCTCTGATCCCAAATCTCTTTCTGTCTTGCTGTTCGTAAAACCTTTTTTCATTCAGCTAGACGACACTATTGTCTTCTTTTTTTTTCTTTTTTCTTTTCTTTTAGCCCTGCTAATGCTAGGTGAGATGCATGGAAATTCAGCCAAGCTGCAGCACCTCAGGTTTGGAGAAATTCGCAGGAGATAACACAGGCTCCCTAAGACCTATTTAGGTGTCTGGTACCAGGACATATACAACCGAAATAAATAAAAATGCAGTGTTCCTTACATTTACTTTGACTTTTATTATATTGTAGACAGGATGAACCTGAGATAGTTCATGTTTTATCTGCTCAACTTTATTTCACTTATTAAGAAACATCCATTCCTGCATTTCAGGCCTGCAACACATTCCAAAAAAGTTCGGACGGGGGCAATTTAGGGTTTGTAACAGGTGATGTCAACAGGTGATTGTAATCATGGTTTGGTACAAAAGCAGCATCCAGGAAAGGCTGAGTCTTTGATGAGCAAAGATGATCAGAGGATCTCCAGTTTGTCAACAAATGTGTGAGAAAATGATTGAAATGTTTAAAAATAATGAACCTCAAAGAAAGATTGGAAGGGATTTGCATCTTTCTCCCTCTACAGTGCATAATATCATTAAACCATTCAAAGAATCAGGAGGAATTTCAGTGCGTAAAGGCCAAGGGCGCAAGCATAAGCTGAACACTCGTGATCTTCCATCCTTCAGACGGCACTGCATCAAGAACCGCCACTCAACAATAGCTGATGTAACCACATGGGTGAGGGATTACTTTGGCAAACCTTTGTCAAGCACTACAATACAGAGTTACATGCACAAATACCACTTAAAACGTTACTGTGCAAAAAAGAAGCCTTATGTTAATCATGTCCAGAAGCGGCGTCGACTTCTCTGGGCTCTGAGGCATCTAGGATGGACCATCACACAGTGGAAACGTGTATTGTGGTCAGATGAATCAGCATTCCAGGTCTTTTTTTTTTTTTGCAAAAAATGGACGGTCTGCTCTGGACCAAAGTTGAAAAGGACCATCCAGACTGTTATCAGCAACAAGTCCAAAAGCCAGGGTCTGTCATGGTATGAGGCTGTGTCAGTGCCCTTGGCAAAGGTCAAAACGTCTTTTAAGTGTGGTGAAAAGGAATGGCAACATTACAGAGTGGTAAATGCTTTACTGTCCCAACTTTCTTTTTGAAATGTGTTGCAGACCTGAAATGCAGGAATGGATGTTTATTAATAAATGAAATGTTGAGCAGATAAAACATGAAATATCTCAGGTTCATCCTGTCTACAATGAAATAAATGTGGGTTTTTTTTTCGTTATTATTTGCTTTTTCCATACTGTCCCAACTTTTTCTGATTTGGGCTTGTAGTTCTCTTGACAAATGTCCCTGTTTTACTATTATTCAACCCCCAGTTTCAGTACCCGGATGAACATCTTTCACCTTATTAACCTCTAAGTGATTTAGACAAATTCTAACAAGCTATCGGACGCCTCTCTTTATTGCGAAAGCCTCCAGCTCTTTGAGGTTTGATGGATTTCTGGCTGTGACCACTTTCTTTAAATCCCACCATAGATTTTCTGGAGACTTAGGGTTTCATTCCAGAATATTTCAGAACTGATTTTTGAAGGCTAATCTGCGTTCGCTCAGGGCTCAAAAATCTGCTCTCGATCTGCTCTCAGCAACTTGATCCGAGCAGACTTAAGAACTATATCTAGCATGTTAAATATCCAGACCTGACTCAAAATCCTGTAGTGTGAACAGTGAGTGCGGTGTCGAGGTCCAGCCAATGAGAACCCAAGATACGGGGTGAGGAGAAACACGGGCAGGGGCATAATATATTTTCTATTTGAGTGAACTGATATGACCCCCCTGATAATACCTAGTGCTTTCTGTATTGGTGAGCCCAGCCCAGGATTCGTACCCCCCCGTAACTCAGGCGCTGCTGTAGTTTTCACTAGGGATGTCCCGATCAAGGCATTTTTTAACTGATCGGAATCGGCTTTGCTAAACCCCGATCGTAATCCCGATCTTTTGTTTTACGTCAGCATGTCCGCTGTGTGGAAATACTTTAAATTGGAAAGTAAAACAAGTCCAGCAGCGACGTGTAATGTCTGCAATGCGAGCGTTTCACGAGGCGGTAGGAGCAGAGCTGCGTTCATTACTGTACAATTTTACTGTTTATATGGTGTGTGAGTCGAGGATCACTCCGGTTTACAAAACAACGTAGTGATGCACTCGTTTAATAAAGAAATAAATACACAGTATATTCACATATTGTCGGGAGCAGAACACTTTATTAACTTCTTCTCTTACGGTACCGAATAGCGGACAGCTAGAGTCAAGCACGCTATTTCATGCACTATGGAGGCCCCAAAGGGTCAAAACACACTCACTTCGCATAGAAACGTCCATCAAACCATTGTCACAATACAAGCACTTTAAAAACTGGCTTTCCTTCATAACAAAAGAGTCTTTCCATTTTATTTTGGTATTCAGGTTTTACTGTAATGCTTTTAAGTAACTTTTTTTCTTATATTCAAGTTAAGCTGCTACACAGATTTCTGTTCATTTTTAGTGTATCACTGCATTAAACAGATTTTTTTTCTTCGAATGTAAAGTTTAAAGTAAAACTGTAATGATCTCACTCATTTTGATTGATTTTGTAAAAATACAAAACATTAAGCCAATAGTTTGGATGCAGCATTTTTCCCTACAGCACTGCAGAGCTATTTAGTTGTTAAACATATACACTGGATTAATTTGAATAACTGTAATGTACTTGAAGTGTGCACTGTGTGAACAGTATTATCCAGTTCTTATCTAGACAATATCTAGAAAATACAAGTATCGGTTTGAGACTCGGTATCGGAACGGGATCAAAATTAATAATCGGGATCGTTATCGGGAACAAAAAAACGTGATCGGGACATCCCTAGTTTTTACCATTATGCATTAGCTCACTGTCACGTTATTTGCTAATGCATCTAAACGTAAGGTACATTTTTTTTACTCGTCCCATTGCTATTCAACCCACACACACTTTGAATGAGCTTTCTGTTGGTAACACTATAACACACTTACATCGTTGTACTAGTTAGCACATCCTCAGGGTGCTGTTTAAAATAGATAAAAATGAAATAGGGATTTTCCATTTGCAGGCCTTTTTGTCTTTTCCACAGTTAACAAGCTCCTCGTTTGCTGTAATTTGTGCTCGCTGCGCGTTTAGATTTTTTACACACCAGTTTGATTTCGTCAGACACAGATATTAACATTTCTGGAGTAGTATTTTAAGCTATGGGTTTGATATTCGACATGTTGTGCGCTGCTTTTTTGATTGCATAAATCTATTTAATTATTTAGTCATGCATTCTTCAACAGCTTTTATTTAATCAGAATTTCAATTCATTTATTTTCCACAACAAATACCTCCCTCCCTCTCTGTCTTTCTATATACATGTACATGTTATATACATAACAGCAACAGCATCACTAATAATAATAATAATAATAATAATAATAATATTACATTGTAGAAAACAGTATAAACAATAATTAAAAAAAACTTAAAATTAAATATAAAAAAATTAATGAATTATAAATGTATTTAAATTGGTTTATTTTAATAAATTATGAATAAAATAAAAAAATTAAAACAATTAAAATAATATAAGGGGCGACACGGTGGCTCGGTGGGTAGCACTGTCACCTCACAGCAAGAAGGTCCTGGGTTTGATCCCTAGGCCGGGCGGTCCGTGTCCTTTCTGTTTGGAGTTTGCATGTTCTCCCTGTGTCTTTGTTGGTTTCCTCCGGTAGCTCCGGTTTCTTCCCACAGTCCAAAAATATGCAGTCAGGTTAACTGAAGACACGATAGGTGAATGGGTGTGTGTATGTATGTGTGTGTCTGCCCGTCTGCCCGGCGATGGACTGGTGCCCTGTCGGGGGTGTTACTGTGTGCCTTGTGCCCATTAAAAAGTTAAAATAGGCTCCAGCATCCCCCCCCCGCGACCCTAATTGGATAAGCAGTTAGGAAAGTGAGTGTGTGAGTAAATAATATAAAAATTAATAATATTTATGTTATCTGTAGTAAAATTGTGTGTGTGTACCCAAAAGCCAAAGCTCAGGTTTAAGAATCAGAATAAAAGAAAAATATTAATCATAACAACAGCAATATTAATAATAATAATTATTAATTGTAGAAAACAGTATAAACAAAATTTTTAAACTTAAAAACTAAATATTAAAAACATAAATTATAAATGTATTTACATTTAATTAAATTTAATTACATTAAATTTTATCAGCTCCACTTACCATATAGAAGCACTTTGCAGTTCTACAATTACTGACAATTACTCCATCTATTTCTCTACATGCTTTTTTAGCCTACTTTCACCTTGTTTTTCAATGGTCAGGACCCCCACAGGACCACCACAGAGCAGGTATTATTTAAGTGGTGGATCATTCTCAGCACTGCAGTGACACTGACATGGTGGTGGTGTGTTAGCTGTTAGCTGGATGTTTTTGGTTGGTGGACTATTCTCAGTCCAGCAGTGACAGTGAGGTGTTTAAAAACTCCAGCAGCACTGCTGTGTCTAATCCACTCATACCAGCACAACACACACTAACACACCACCACCATGTCAGTGTCACTGCAGTGCTGACAATGATCCACCACTTAAATAATACCTGCTCTGTAGTGGTCTTGGGAAAGTCCTGACTATTGAAGAACAGCATGAAATTGAGCTAACAAAGCATGCAGAGAAACAGATGGACTACTGTCAGTAATTGTAGAACTACAAAGTGCTTCTATATGGTAAGTGGAGCTGATAAAATGGACAATGAGTGTAGAAACAAGGAGGTGGTTTTAATGTTATGTGCATTAAAGCTGGCTTGGCACCTCCTTTTTTTTAAATGTATATGAGATCTTGTTCTTTAAAGGTCACTATAGGTCAAGATTTTATATCTGATTGTTGCAGCAGCCTGCTTCTCAAACACTCAACATTTCAGTTTTGAGAAAACGCTTTCTGTCACGCATTTAACCTTACAATCTGCACTAGTTACATCTAAATTGTTTGCATTAATAGCATTACTATTAGAGGCAGCGAACAGCATGGACAGGGATGTCTGGCCTCCTTTTGATTTATGGTCAGACGTGAGAAAGGGCGACTGAGGATGAATACCAAGTAGGCTTTCTTTCCTGAGGTGCGGATACACTACCTCACAGGTGAGTAATGAACGGACACTCGCTCATTCATCTCCATTCTGACCACAGGCAAGGGAACGGACCCCTCTTTCAGAAAGAGCAAGGCATTTTTCACTCCTCAAGATCTGAGCTAAATGGCCTGAAGGGAACTGATCTTTACCAAAGGAGGGTTCTGTTTGAATTAATAATAAAAGAAAGCATGTGTACACACGGACGTGAAGGTGGGTGGGGTTACAATTCTACTGTCGGTCATAAAGGTGGCCACTTTTATTTCATTGTCATCTATCATGTTAATAGTACAGTGACGTGGGACAGTTTAATTAGAAGTCAGACATTTGATGTGGAGTGTGGTTACCCAAACCTTTCAAGCTGAAGCGGTATTGCTGATTTATTACTTACTCCATAGTGCTTTCCTCCAAATATATATATACACCAACCAGGCATAACATTGTGACCATTGGCAGGTGAAGTGAATAACACTGATTATCTCTTCATCACGGCACCTGTTAGTGGGTGGGGATATATTAGGCAACAAGTGAACATTTTATCCTCAATGTTGATGGGCAAGTGTAAGGATTTGAGCGAGTTTGATGGCTAGACGACTGGGTCAGAGCATCTCCAAAACTGCAGCTCTTGGGGGGTGTTCACGGTCTGCAGTGGTCAGTATCTATCAAAAGTGGTCCAAGCTAGGAACAGTGGTAAACCGGCGACAGGGTCATGGGCAGCCAAGACTCTTTGATGCACGTGGGGAGCGAAGGCTGGCCCGTGTGATCTGATCCAACAGACGAGCTACTGTAGCTCAGATTGCTGAAGAAGTTAATGCTGGTTCTGATAGAAAGGTGTCAGAATACACAGTCCATCAAATGTTGTTGTGTATGGGGCTGCATAGCCGCAGACCAGTCAGGGTGCCCATGCTGACCCCTGTTCGCCCCCAAAAGCGCCAACAATGGGCACGTGAGCATCGGAACTGGACCACAGAGCAATGGAAGAACGTGGCCTGGTCTGATGAATCACGTTTTCTTTTATATCACGTCGCTTAGCTGGGGAAGACATGGCACCAGGATTGCACTATGGGAAGAAGGCAAGTCGACGGAGGCAGTATGATGTTTTTTGGATTGGATTAACATCCACATGGATGGCATGTGGATGTTAATCCAATTGAGCATCTGTGGGATGTGCTGGACAAACAAGTCTGATCCATGATGGCACACCTTCAGGGGTCTAGTGGAGTCCATGCCTCGACGGGTCAGGGCTGTTTTGGCAGCAAAAGGGGGACCAACTTACAAGCTCAAGAAGAAAACTGAAAATGTCCCCTTACGCTGCAAGTGCATTTGTCTGGATAATCAGATCTAACCCAAGAACATGCGAAAAGTGCATGCTTCATGATCTCCAAAAGCCTGAGTAACATTTGTTCCATGTATTGGCCTTTGAATGAGAGTTCAGGGTTTCATCGGGTTACATGGCTGGTTTCCTGTACCACACTTGGTAAACCACATGAATAGCCAGGGTTCCCCCAAGGGAAATTGTGGGAAATTTACCCAACATCCCAAATCTACCACAATGCAGCTTCGATCCACTAAAAATAACTTACAAATGTTTTTTGTGAACAGTACAAAAAGTAATTACTAAAAGTAATGACAGGATTATACACCGATCAGCCATAACATTAAAACCACCTTCTTGTTTCTACACTCACTGTCCATTTTATCAGCTCCACTTACCATATAGAAGCACCTTGTAGTTCTACAATTACTGACTGTAGTCCATCTGTTTCTCTACATACCTAGTCTGCTTTCACCCTGTTCTTGAATGGTCAGGACTCTCCCAGGACCACTACAGAGCAGGTATTATTTGGGTGGTGGATCATTCTCAGCACTGCAGTGACACTGCCATGGTGGTGGTGTGTTAGTGTGTGTTGTGCTGGCATGAGTGGATCAGACACAGCAGCGCTGCTGGAGTCTCTAAATACCGTGTCCACTCACTGTCCACTCTATTGGACACCCCTACCTAGTTGGTCCACCTTGTAGATGTAAAGTCAGAGATGATCGTTCATCTATTGCTGCTGTTTGAGTTGGTCATCTTCTAGACCTTCATCAGTGGTCACAGGACGCTGCCCAGCATCCATCAGCATTAATGTGTCTGATCCAGTCATACCAAGGATTCAAGGATTCAAGGAGGGTTTATTGTCATTCACATCACATGTGGTACATGAGGTGGAACGAAATTATGACCCTAGGTCCCAGTTACACCCAATAAAATAATCTAATATATACAATACAAAAGAATAATCATGAATCTGAAAAATATTTACAAATATAAAAAGTAGAAGTAAATGTAGCAATGTAAAAATGTAGAAATATAAAATGTAGAAATGTAAAAATGTAGAAATGTAAAACCAGCACAACACACACCAACACACCACCACCACCATGTCAGTGTCACTGCAGTGCTGAGAATGATCCACCACCCAAATAATACCTGCTCTGTGGTGGTCCTTGGAGAGTCCTGACCATTGAAGAACAGCATGAAAGGGGGTAACAAAGCATGCAGAGAAACAGATGGACTACAATCAGTAATTGTAGAACTACAAAGTGCTTCTATATGGTAAGTGGAGCTGATAAAATGGACAGTGAGTGTAGAAACAAGGTCAGCCATAACATTAAAACCACCTCCTTGTGAAATTAAACACATTTTACCATGAATTATTAAGGTCAGGAGTTCGGTTCTGTATTACAAAAGCGCATGAATTCTTTAAGCTTTGCTTATTTTTAAAACAGTATTTTCTTCAAAGTGTGAAAGTGTGAGTTTGTTTATAGGAATACATGTGTTTTCATTTATTCTTCAAGCAGCTCAATCCCAATACAGGGATTTTCCTCATTGTGCCTTGACTGCCCAAATCTCCTCTGAGCACTTTATCAAACCTGCAGCTTGAGTGGAAGCTCTTTAGAGAGTTTGCAACTTCTTGAAAAATGTGTAGGCTGTCGAGCCGATGTGTGTTAGTGTCTGTGTGTGTGTGTGTGTACTGAAAAGCTTTGCCATATTGATCGTTTTTCTCACCTCGTCTAGGGGAAAGGGCAACCAGCCGTTGGGAAATGAGATATGAAATTAAGGATTAAGTGACAAACACAGTGTACTGTTTTTTTTTTATGGCTAAAGCAAACAGCAGGACTTTTTAAAGCATGCAACACTTTTTATTATGTCATGTGGAACAGAGCAAAGGCTGAATGTTTTAATCTTTTTTTAAATTATTATTTACATTTCATTTTCAGCATTTAGCAGACGCCTTTATCCAAAGCGACTTACGTACATTACAGTACAGTTACAGTATACATTTTGAGCAATTGAGGGTTAAGGACCTTGCTCAAGGGCCCAACACTGGTCCAGTACCTTAACCACTAGGCTACAGCTTGCCCTAAGCAAATTCCTTCGAGTCGGATTCGAACCAGCAACCTAAAAATTTCAACACTATCCACTACAGTCCTCCGCTCTACCAACTAGTCTAAAAGGGCATTTTCTCCCGACATTTTTGGCACATCCAATCGTCCCATTGCATCACGCTTCCTCTCCACTGATGCCGATCCCCGCTCTGATTGAGGAGAACGAAGCTAACCCACGCCCCCTCCGGCACGTGGGCAGCAGCCGTATGCATTCTTTCACCTGCACTAGGCGAGTGCTATTGCGGATCAGCCCTGTGTACGAAGAGACAATCAGCCAGCAGAGGTTGTAGCTGCATAAGTTACAAGGAGATCCGGCTTACTACTACCCCACCCCTACATGAACAACAGGCCAATCGTTGTTCATGTGGTCGCTCAGCCCAGCCAGATGGCAGAGCTGAGATTCGATATGATGTGCTCCGGTGTGCTAGCGTGTGTTTTACTGCGGCACCACCTGAGCAGCCTGAATGTTTTTATATCCTGATTAATAATGAAAAATAGACGTGCTGAGCTAGTTTATATGATCAGTTTGCAGAATATAAGACTATAGGAAAGGAAAATGTCCTTTAAATGAAGACATTCTTGGACTCTTTCAATATCCAATTAGAGTTTAATAAAGATTGAATTCGATTAGATGAAGTCCTAATTAGATGTGTGTTTTAATGGCAATAAAGGGTTCAATGCCAAATCTGAAAAGTTTTTACCCTGTTTAATATCGACACTGACAGAATCGGTACATTTTTAAATAGCACAGCCCTGACACAAACCAGAACGTTCTTATCTCTCTCAGTGTTTTTCCTAAAATTGCAAGTGCTGGAGGATTAGATTGTGTCTGATCCTAGCTGAAGAATTGTTCGTTTTCCTTGTTGCAGTAATTTTATCTAAAGGGACTTATAGGGTCTGTCTGAAAACCTAGTGAGCTGCCTACCTATGCAGCTGCCTAACTGAAGAGGATTCTATCAAGGCATCAAACTCATATTTAGCCGCTCAGGTGGCGCAGCGGTAAAACACACGCTGTTCACCAGAGCTGAGATCTCGAATACATCGTATCGAATCTCGGCTCTGCCTTGCCGGCCGAGACTGAGTGGCTACATGAACAACGATTGGCCTGTTGTTCAGATAAGGGGCGGGACTAAAGCCTGATGGGGACTCTCTCTCAGACTAGTGCGATTACGACCTTTGCTGGCTGGTTGGTGGCGCCTGCACGGAGATGGGGAAGGAGTGCGGTAGAGGGTGTGGCTCTCCGTACACTGCACTGCGCTCGTCAAGTGTAGGTGATAAGATGTTCGATTGCTGTGCATGTTTCGGAGGGGGCGTGGAGCAGCCTCGTCCTCCCCAATCAGGAGCAGGGACCAGCATTAGTGAGAGGATGATTGACGGGTAGAAATTGGATGCGCTAAAGTGGGAGAAAAAGGGGTAAAAAAAAAAAGCCTCATTTATCTTATTAGATTATTTAGTTTAACAAATTATTTTGACGCACTACTTAGACAGCGACTACGACGATTACATCACTGCAGTTTTCGCTTATTAATGCCAAGTTCACACTACACGACTTTCCAAGTTGTTCAGATCGCTGTACAGTTCACACTACACAACTGGATCTCTTGCAATCGGGAGTCTTTTAAGTCGTTGTGGATTCCACACTACACGACTGATCGGCGATAGGGGGTTTCACACTACACGATCTATCACCGGGAGGAATCGCAGGTGAGAAGTGATGAGGGGTTTAATGATACCACGTCCAAAAATGCACGCCAACATGAAGTGAGCGATTAAAGAAATGAATCAGAGTGGATTTGGCAACGCGACCAGCAGAGATTGTCTGTTCTGTAGTGAGTTGGAGGTTTGTTTGTTTGTTTATTAGGATTTTACGTCATGTTTTACACTTTTGGTTACATTCATGACAGGAACGGTAGTTACTCATTACACAAGGTTAATCAGTTAACAAGGTTATATCAAACACAGTCATGGACAATTGAGTATCTCCAATTCACCTAACTGCATGTCTTTGGACTGTGGGAGGAAACCGGAGCACCCGGAGTAAACCCACGCAGACACGGGGAGAACATGCAAACTCCACACAGAATGGAGTTGGAGGTTAATAAATATAAATGCATTGTTGGTATTATGGTTTGGTGTGGACGATAAGATCACAAAAACTGTAAAGCTTGTGTGTGTGCTGATGTATTCTGATAGAACCTATATCATGCCCCTGTTCAACGTTTTTACACTCCTCCCCCGGGTTTCCCCTCACCCCGTATCTGGCGTCCTCATTGGCTGTAGCTCGCTGCCACTTGCAACCTCCTGCAACACTTTTCACACTACACGATTTTGAGTCGCCGACTGGTTCAGATATTTAACATGCTAGATAAATTAGGCTTAAGGCCTAAGCGAACTTAGAATTGCTCAGAATTGCTCCCAAGCTGCCACATCTAGCGGCGACCAGTCGGCGAGCGAAAATCAGGGCAAAAGTCACGTATTGTGAACTAGTCATTAGCGAATTCAACGCTTACCACCATGATCTGACCAGCACATTCTACAGTATTTAATACTCTACCTTCCAAATATAAAGTGTCCACTTGTTCCAATCTTCTACCTTCCACTATAATCTTCAATACTTCTTCAGTGTTCGTTATCACTACCTTTACTCAACCAAAATATACTGGTCAGGCTGGCACCACTCTGACTGACGCATTTTACAACCCAAATGATTGGGTTTGCATCCGGACATTGAGACCAGAACGATTTGACCTCACTTTCGGCTAACTGCCTGGTATTTTTCTCTTATTCTGTATAAATGGCTGGTCTTCCACTGGCCAGTGTCCACTTTATTTTCACAGGTTTATTTAAGCTGACTCGTACAGTCTAATAATGTGAATTTTTCTTACAGCACAGGTGATGATAATCCATTTTTACCATCTCCCTTTGGGGCAGCCTACAGGCTTATTGTCTTGGGAACAGCTATAACAAGCCTCTCAACACAGTCACACAGGCAAGGAGAAATATAATACAGTCAATGTAGGCCAGGCTTCCATTTTTTTACTTGTATCAAGTCCATCTATTATGTTCAGTACATGCAAGAGCTTGTTGAAAATTTCCTCTCAGAATTATGAGTATTGATTCAATAACAGCCTCTAGATTTCCTTGTGAGCTCTTTACATAGACAGCATTTTCCGTCCTTCTACGTGCTCCCGGGAAGAAGGCTGTCTAAATTCTTAGATGCTCTAAAATGCTACCTACTGAGATGCCTTATTTTGAGCAGTATTCTGACTGAATAACGAGTGAGCTTTGTGTGCTTTCTTAGCTGCACAAGCAATCCCAGCATAAGGCATTTCCAGATAAAGCCTAGCATTGTGAGTTAATCCTACTCTTGTACATCTTTGCTTGGGCTTGGAAATGCCCGCTTTAGCAGTCACTGGTCTGAGTCTTTAAGCTTGTGTGGCTCCTACAAGTGTCCAGAATGGATTGTGACTCCTTCAGTGCCAGTGATAGCTCAGTGGTTAAGGTACTGGACTAGTAAACAAAAGGTTGCCGGTTCAAGCCCCGCCACCACCAAGTTGCCACTGTTGGGTCCCTGAGCAAGGCCCTTAACTCTCAATTGCTCATTGTGTAAGTCGCTTTGGATAAAAGCGTCTGCTAAATGATGAAAATGTAAATGTAAAATATCCAAAATGAATTGCAGCTCCTACAATGATCCAGAATGGATTGTGACTCCTACACATATCCAGAATGAATTGCAGCTCCTACAAGTATCCAGAATGAATTGCAGCTTCCAAAACTGTCCAGAATAGATTGTGGCTTTTAGAAGTATCCAAAATGGATTGTGAATCCTAGAAGTATCCAGGATGGATTGTGACTCCTAGAAGTTTTCAGAATGGATTGCGACTCCTAGAAGGTATCCAGAATGGATTGTAGCTCTTAGAAGTATCCAGAGTGGATTGTGACTCCTAGAAGTTTTCAGAATGGATTGCGACTCCTAGAAGTGTCCAGAATGGATTGTGGCTCCTAGAAGGATCCAGAATGGATTGTGGCTTCTAGAAGTGTCCAGAATGGATTGTGGCTCCTAGAAGTGTACAGAATGTATTGTGATACCTAGAAGTGTCCAGAATGGATTGTGACTCGTAGAAGTATCTAGAATGGATTGTGGCTCCTAGAAGTTTTCAAAATGGATCGCGACTCCTAGAAGTATCCAGAATGGATTGTGACTCCTAGAAGTATCCAGAATGGATTGCGACTCCTAGTAGTATCCAGAATGGATTGTGACTCGTATAAGTATCCAGAATGGATTGTAGCTCTTAGAAGTTTTCAGATTGGATCGTGACTCCTAGAAGTATCCAGGATCGATTGTGACTCGTAGAAGTGTCCATAATGGATTGTGGCTCATAGAAGTGTCCAGAATGGATTGTGACTTGTAGAAGTATTCAGAATGGATTGTGACTTGTAGAGGTGTCCAGAAAGGATTGTGGCTTGTAGAAGTATTCAGAATGGATTGTGACTCGTAGAAGTATCGAGAATGGATTGTAGCTCCTAGAAGTATCCAGAGTGGATTGTAGCTCCTAGAAGTATCCAGAATGGATTATGACTCCTAGAAGTATCCAGAATGGATTATGACTCCTAGAAGTATCCAGAATGGATTGTGACTCCTAGAAGTATCCAGAGTGGATTTTAGCTCCTAGAAGTATCCAGAGTGGATTGTAGCTCCTAGAAGTATCCAGAATGGATTGTGACTCCTAGAAGTATCCAGAATGGATACAAGTAACTTGACAGACCATGATAGTACTACATGGACAATCAGTAAACTCTTCAATACCATCTAGTAGATCAATATTTTCTCCCACATTAGCATAGCCATTTAGTCTTCCACTGCTGAGGACCATAGTTGCGTCCGAGGTTGGTATATTTGCCCAACACACACTCCCTCCGACTCCTGGGCAGTCCACCAACCCCTTCTTATTTGCTCATACTGATCACCGCATCCCTCCACTTCTGTACAGGGGCCTCAGGCAACTAACTAATGTCCTAACACAGTGTGGAAGACCCCACCCTCTCTTGTAGTCTGGTCCTTTACTACCCAGCAGACTAGTGGCCAATTTTGTCTGCTGCAGGCACTGCCAATTGTGGCCACTAGGGGGCCGATCGGTAGAAGAGCTAAGATTCAAAATCTGAGAGTTCAAAACTTGGTTTATGGGAATTGCATGGTTGTACGCTTGATCAGTGGATGTAGCTGAATTAACCAAACCAAGTAAAAGAAAGGTGTCCTAATACTTCTGACTGTGTACTCTATTTAAATTGGAATTTATATACATATAATTGTAGGATCTAATGACTGAAACATGAGTGAGCTTAATCCGCCCCAAAAAAGTTGCCACTGGCTCTTTACTGACCTGATATTATTTCGGTTGTGGGCCATTCTCAGCACAGCTTCACCCAGCAAGTAATTAACATTTATAAGAAGATACGAAGAATCCTGGGATTTTCCTTAGTGGACTTATCTAAATTACAGTGCCTTCATAAGCTGGGTGTGAGAACGGATCCTTCCCCCGGCCACATTACGAAGCGCTACGTATTACCGTTTGTGCCATGTTTTCCATGCTCGCCTTTCTTGCCTGGCTCTGACAGGAATACATCATTTTAATAAGGTTTCGCCTCTGTCACTGTTCGGGGTGTTTTCATTCTCCTGCAGCGTGGGTGAGTTTGAATAAGGTTTGTAATGCGAGAAGGATGTGTAATGGTGTTGCATCTGCCATATGCCATGTGGTTGTAAGTCACCGGGACGTGTGCTGGTCATGTGACTTGTGCCTTTTTTTTTCTTCAGCGCACTAGAGTGCAGATGGACTCCAACGTGTCACGTCTGTATCTATGGAATGGATTGCTAGCAGTTTGTGTTATGCATTAAGGACGAGTTTGGGGTAGGGTGGGGGGGGGGGGGGGTTGGATGTGGACACATCGAGTGCTAGATGTCAACATCAATGACCTTCAAAGCACTTTCTTTAATCGCCGATCTTTACCTTGTCTTGAGTTTTAGCAGCACTGTGCATGAATACACGATGATCTTAGGTGAGCTGCTTTCCAGATGTTTGTGTTTTTGCTGGTTACCTTCACTGGACAGTCCACCAAACACATTAATTACTTATAATTTTGTATTAATTGCCTTTTAAAAGGTTTAGAATGTAGGCAGGCCGGTCTAGCACAAGCACTCTCTGTCCTCAAAACCATGCTGTTGTAGCATATGCAGAATGAGACCTTACATTACTATAGACTGTGTGTTTGTAGGGTGTGTGTGTTGACTAGTGGATGTGGACACATCAAGTTCTAAATGTTGACATCAATGACTGTCAAAACACTTGCTATAATCGCTGTCCTTTACCTTGTCTTGAGTTTTAGCAACACTGTGCATGAATACATGATGATCTTAGGTGTGCTGCTTTCCAGATGTTTGTGTTTTTGCTGGTTACTCTCACTGGACACACTAAATACTTCATTTCACATTGATTGCGCTTCAAAAGGTTAATTTGGGGAACTGGGACGTGGGAACTGGGAGAACTCATTTTTGGATAGCCATTTTTTCTTTTTTTATATTTTTTCCCCCTCTTTTCCCCCAATTTTTATCCCCCAGTCTAGTCATGTCCAGTTAACCTAAATGCGTCCTCTATACTGATTCGACCCCTCACCGCCTCTCAACTGACATGCGCCCCCTCCAGTACGCACAGTCAGTACAGACTGCATTTTTCACCCACACGAGTCGGGTTCATATACTTGACAGGCACTGTGTGCACTGTGATGAGGGCCACACCCCCATCAGCATTATTCCTCAGCCCTGTGCAGGTGCCATCAGTCAGCCAGCAGGGGCCACAGTTGCACCAGTTACGAGGACCTATGATCCGACTTTTTAACTCTGAACAACAGCCACTTGTTCTCACTGGTGTCTAATTCTCCAATTCATTTTTACACCATACAATTTCAACAAGAGACCTATTTAGAATGCAGGCAGGCTGGTCTAGCACAAACACCCTCTGTCTTTAGAACTTCACTGTTGTAGCATGACATTACCATAGACTTCCCGGGAAAAAGATGACATTAAAGTAAGCATGTGTCGCTCTAAAATCCTCATATAGGTCTCGGCATCAGTGGTACATTCACGCATATTCAGTAGTAGACCTATTTAGAATGCAGGCAGGTCGCTCTAGTACACACACTCTCTGTCTTGAAAACCACACTGTTGTAGCATTTGCAGAATGAGGCCTGACATTAACATAGACTGCCTGGATAAAGATCACCTGACAGCATGTGTCTCTCTAAAATCACAATGTACGTCCCCCCATATAATATATAGATATACAGATGTTGACTTTTGCACCTTGCACTGTCAACTGTCTAAATAGTCTTTTTCATCTTTAGCATGGAGAACTTGATAAAACATGGACTCATATCCACTGTCTCTCAGTCCATCTGAGATGAGTGTGGGCCCTGTAAACTTAATAGAGTTTCAGGCTGCATTTCTTGATGCAGTGGTGGGCTGTGTTAAGTGACAATGGTGTTCTGAAATGATTCCAATTATTGCTTGGTGATGCCTAAGGAGAAGGTCTGTATAAAATATTTATTTGACCTTATATGCTCATAAAAAAATCTCAGCTGTGGTTACTAACTAAAAGATTTTATAATGAGGTCTCACCGTCTCACTGATGCTTAGCTTTTGCAGACAGTCAGACCTTTTCAGGTCACTGTAAGTTCAGGTGTCACATCTAGAATGCTGCGATTGCCTTCATTCAGTTTCCTTAATGACTTCTTTAATGAATCCGGCGATCTCAGCAGCCTCTTTGCCCTTTAGATCAGATTTCCACCGAGTAGCTGCAGTTTGATGCAAAGTGGCAAGTCTTCTGATATTCTATATTTAGTAACTGTTACTGAATGTTCGTTCTTGTGTTTGTATGGAGAGAACTATTTTACTGGTGGAAATGGTGGAACAGTACATGACATACAGCCTGGTGAAATGGCCTGTCAGAACAGACCAATGTGGATGAGGTCCTCTGACCAGACCAGGATTGAAAATGCAGGATCCTTATTTAATTTTTTTTTCAGTTCAGCTGAACATGTATTTTGTATTTTATGCAATGTACAATTGTGACTGAATACAATGCAAGCAAAATTAGGGTGTAGGGCCTTGCTCAAGGGCCAAACAGGGGCAGCTTAGGAATGATGTTGATTAAATCACTGATCCTCTGACCATTTGTGCAGTGATTTGCAAATCCTCTTTGACTTTATATATAAATATCCATTTATTACAAATACCATTCCAAAAGCGCGTTCCAAAAGATTAGGGACAGAGGTACAGTATCTTTCATTTTTGTTCTGTTTGTAAAATGAGAACACGGTTTTGCAGTTGCTTGATATAATACTTCAGCTGATCAACAGTCAAGAGTCAACACAGTTGTGGATTGCACTTTGTAATGCACCACATGTTTTAAATGGTGGATGATTGTAGACCTGTTGAAGTACTGAATGACTAATATAGCCACAACCGAAACCTGCAAACATACTGTAATTAATATTGTTTATTATTATTATTATTATTATTATTAGTAGTAGTAGTAGTAGTAATGGTGGTTGTAGCAATAGTGATTGTAATAGTGATGGTAGTAGTAATGGTGTAATAGTAGTAGTTATAGTGATTGTAGTAGTAATAGTGGTGAAAGGGGTAGTGATGGTGGTAATAATAGTAGTAATAGTGGTGGCTGTGGTAGTAATCGTGGCAGTAGTAATAGTTATAGTAGTTGTGGTAGTGGTAATAGTAGTAATAGTGATGGTAGTGGTAGTAATAATAGTTATAGGAGTGGTAACAGTAGTAATAGTAATGGTGATAGTAGTAACAGTATTAGTAGTAGTGGTTGTAGTAATAGTTACAGTAGTGGTAACAGTAGTAATAGTGATGGTGACAGTAGTAATAGTGGTTGTAGTAATAGTTACAGTAGTGGTAACAGTAGTAATAGTGATGGTGACAGTAGTAATAGTATTAGTAGTAGTGGTTGTAGTAATAGTTACAGTGGTGGTAACAGTAGTAATAGTGGTTGTAGTAATAGTTACAGTAGTGGTAACAGTAGTAATAGTGATGGTGACAGTAGTAATAGTGGTTGTAGTAATAGTTACAGTAGTGGTAACAGTAGTAATAGTGTTGGTGACAGTAGTAATAGTATTAGTAATAGTGGTTGTAGTAATAGTTACAGTAGTGGTAACAGTAGTAATAGTATTAGTAGTAGTGGTTGTAGTAATAGTTACAGTGGTGGTAACAGTAGTAATAGTGGTTGTAGTAATAGTTACAGTAGTGGTAACAGTAGTAATAGTGATGGTGACAGTAGTAATAGTGGTTGTAGTAATAGTTACAGTAGTGGTAACAGTAGTAATAGTGTTGGTGACAGTAGTAATAGTATTAGTAATAGTGGTTGTAGTAATAGTTACAGTGGTGGTAACAGTAGTAATAGTGGTTGTAGTAATAGTTACAGTGGTGGTAACAGTAGTAATAGTGATGTGACAGTAGTAATAGTGGTTGTAGTAATAGTTACAGTAGTGGTAACAGTAGCAATAGTGATGGTGACAGTAGTAATAGTATTAGTAATAGTGGTTGTAGTAATAGTTACAGTAGTGGTAACAGTAGTAATAGTGATGGTGATAGTAGTAATAGTATTAGTAATAGTGGTTGTAGTAATAGTTACAGTAGTGGTAACAGTAGTAATAGTGATGGTGATAGTATTAATAGTATTAGTAATAGTGGTTGTAGTAATAGTTACAGTAGTGGTAACAGTAGTAATAGTGATGGTGATAGTATTAATAGTATTAGTAATAGTGGTTGTAGTAATAGTGATGGTGATAGTAGTATTAGTAGTAGTGGTTGTAGTAATAGTTACAGTAGTGGTAACAGTAGTAATAGTGTTGGTGACAGTAGTAATAGTGATTGTAGTAATAGTTACAGTAGTGGTAACAGTAGTAATAGTGATGGTGACAGTAGTAATAGTGGTTGTAGTAATAGTTACAGTAGTGGTAACAGTAGTAATAGTGATGGTGACAGTAGTAATAGTGATGGTGATAATAGTTACAGTAGTTGTAACAGTAGTAATAGTGATGGTGACAGTAGTAATAGTGGTTGTAGTAATAGTTATAGCAGTGGTAACGGTAGTAATAGTGATGGTGACAGTAGTAATAGTATTAGTAGTAGTGGTTGTAGTAATAGTTACAGTGGTGGTAACAGTAGTAATAGTGATGTGACAGTAGTAATAGTGGTTGTAGTAATAGTTACAGTAGTGGTAACAGTAGTAATAGTGATGGTGACAGTAGTAATAGTATTACTAATAGTGGTTGTAGTAATAGTTACAGTAGTGGTAACAGTAGTAATAGTGATGGTGATAGTAGTAATAGTATTAGTAATAGTGGTTGTAGTAATAGTTACAGTAGTGGTAACAGTAGTAATAGTGATGGTGATAGTATTAATAGTATTAGTAATAGTGGTTGTAGTAATAGTGATAGTAGTAATAGTATTAGTAATAGTGGTTGTAGTAATAGTTACAGTAGTGGTAACAGTAGTAATAGTGATGGTGATAGTAGTAATAGTATTAGAAATAGTGGTTGTAGTAATAGTTACAGTAGTGGTAACAGTAGTAATAGTGATGGTAGTAGTAATAGTGGTAGTAGTTGAAGTAGTTAACAATAGTAATAGTGGTGATAACAGTAGTAGTAATAGTGGTGGTAGTAGTGGTAACAGTAGTAATAGTAATAGTGAGGGTAGTAGTGGTAACAGCAGTAGTAGTATTAATATTAGTAGCAGTGACAGTTGTAGTAGTAGTAGTGGTATATCTGTTTAAAAAAAGTTTTCAAGTAGTATTCGTATTATGTTTTTTCACTGCTTTATCCTGGTCAGGTAGGCGGTGGGTCTGGCTTCCCTGCAATCACTAAACACAATGCAGTAACACACCCGGACAAGAAGCCAGTCCATCGCTGAAAAAGCCGTATTGTTTATTTAATTTTTGTCTCGCTGTCTTAATTATCTGTGTATGAGTGACAGTCTCAGCACTTCTCAGCTGCCAGTGTGATTGACATGCATTGGGCAGCTGCTTCATACACAAGCCGTGACTAATTACCACCTCCCTCTGCCAGTCTGTGCCATCCATAATCGGAGCAGAGCAACACTCCTCAACTTCAAACACAGGCGATGATGAAGCCAGTATTAGCCCCTGCTGCACAACACTGTGCTTTTGTCTTTTACTTCTCTTGCTGCTGTTATTTCCTCCTGCATAATGTGAGAGGTACTGATTACGGGTCATTTGTAGGGCTCTTGAGTTTAATTAGGGGTTTTAATTGAGGCCCCTGATACAATAGAAGTGGCTTTGCTTCCTACTGCCAAGTGCGTTGAGTTTCTGCTGCCTTTTTTACAGGCAACGTTTCTTAGTGACATAAAAGAAGTCAGCAAGGTCAGTTAAGAGGAAAAGTCAAGAGGGTTGTCCTTTTATTCTTTGTTTACAGACGTACTTAATCCTTGAGCAAAGTTTCGAATCAGCTCTGCAAACTATTTTGTGGTGAAGTGCACCTAATAATGCCTGGTTTGTTACTGTGGTGTTAATGTTGTTTGTTTTTTAGTATTGGTTTCAGTTCTTTTTTGAAATTTTATTCTGGATAAATCTTGAGTCTGTTTGGTGTCTGATCTTCAGAAAGTAATGCACAAATTAGTAATGGTAGTGGTGGTAGTAGTAGTAGTAATAGTGGTGGTTGTAGTAGTAGTTATAGTAGTAATAGTTGTGGTAGTGGCAGTAATAGTGGTGGTAGTACTAGTGGTGATAGTACTAATTGTGGTGGTAGTACTTATAGTAGTAAAAGTGGTGGTAGTAGTTATAGTAGTAATAGTGGTAGTAACAGTAATAATGGTGGTAGTAGTAATAGTGGTGGTATTACTAATAGTGGTGGGTAGTAGTTATAATAGTAATAGTGATGTTAGTAGTAGTTATAGTAGTGATAGTGGTAGTAGTAGTAATAGATGTGGTAGTGGCAGTAATAGTGGTGGTAGTACTAGTAGTGGTAGTAATATAAGTGGTAGTATTAATAGTGGTGGTAGTGGCAGTAACAGTGGTAATAGTGCTGGTAGTAATATAGGTGGTAGTATTAATAGTGGTGGTAGTGGCAGTAACAGTGGTAATAGTGCTGGTAGTAATATAGGTGGTAGTATTAATAGTGGTGGTAGTGGCAGTAACAGTGGTAATAGTGGTGGTAGTAATATAGGTGGTAGTATTAATAGTGGTGGTAGTGGCAGTAACAGTGGTAATAGTGGTGGTAGTAATATTTTTGGTAGTATTAATAGTGGTGGTAGTAGCAGTAACAGTGGTAATAGTGGTGGTAGTAATATAGGTGGTAGTATTAATAGTGGTGGTAGTGGCAGTAACAGTAATAATAGTGGTGGTAGTAATATATTTGGTAGTATTAATAGTGGTGGTAGTGGCAGTAACAGTGGTAATAGTGGTGGTAGTAATATAGGTGGTAGTATTAATAGTGGTGGTAGTGGCAGTAACAGTGGTAATAGTGCTGGTAGTAATATAGGTGGTAGTATTAATAGTGGTGGTAGTGGCAGTAACAGTGGTAATAGTGGTGGTAGTAATATAGGTGGTAGTATTAATAGTGGTGGTAGTGGCAGTAACAGTGGTAATAGTGGTGGTAGTAATATATTTGGTAGTATTAATAGTGGTGGTAGTAGCAGTAACAGTGGTAATAGTGGTGGTAGTACTAGTAGTGGTAGTAATATAGGTGGTAGTATTAATAGTGGTGGTAGTGGCAGTAACAGTGGTAATAGTGGTGGTAGTACTAGTAGTGGTAGTAATATAGGTGGTAGTATTAATAGTGGTGGTAGTGGCAGTAACAGTGGTAATAGTGGTGGTAGTACTAGTAGTGGTAGTAATATAGGTGGTAGTATTAATAGTGGTGGTAGTGGCAGTAACAGTGGTAATAGGGGTGGTAGTACTAGTAGTGGTAGTAATATAGGTGGTAGTACTAATAGTAGTGATAGTAGTTATAATAGTACTAGTGGTGTTAGTAGTGGTAATAGTAGTAGTAATAGTGGTGGTTGTAGTAGTAACAGTGGTAATAGTAGTTATAGTAATAATAGTGGTTGTTGTGGTGATAGTAGTTATGGTAACAATATTACCGTTGTGAAAGCCTTTTTGGAAAAGTGGGGCCACTTACAATTATGACTGAATTCAATTTAAGCATTTGGTGGTTAAGAGACTTGCCCAACAGTGGCAGCTTGGCGGTGGAACCCTAGCCCGAATTTATATTAACGCCTATGGTTTTAAAACAGGATGTCTAGAAAGCTGAACCAGGTCAGGGTGTCCATATATTTTTGGCCATATAAGGTATACAAACTGTAATACACCTGTTTGTTCTTTTAGTGTTCAGTATACACATGCTGTTGTCTTAATAAACACAGCTTAGCTGGTTGCTGGAGAAATAGTTTTTGGAGCCAGTTTGAGTTCCACCTTTAGTGTGATGGTGTGTGTGGGAGCTGCTGAAGATTACACAGCAGGGCTGCTTGTCGGAAGCCTCAGAAGTACGAAACAACTAGCTGCTGATATTGAACTGCCACTACGGGGTCTGTTGGTCGTGATGATTTGAAGAGGAAGCTACATGACGTTCACAGCACGATGTCTCAGACAATGATATACATAAAAAACATGAGGCTGAAGGGCAGGAGATGGCAGAGGATGGGAAAAAAAGAGCAGAATGGCAGTTGGGATTTAGATCCACCTGCAAAAATCTCTAGAGATATATAGTTAGCATTGTAAGAACCCCTTTTTTGTTTATATATATATATATATATACAGTATATATATATATATATATACAGTGTATCACAAAAGTGAGTACACCCCTCACATTTCTGCAGATATTTAAGTATATCTTTTCATGGGACAACACTGACAAAATGACACTTTGACACAATGAAAAGTAGTCTGTGTGCAGCTTATATAACAGTGTAAATTTATTCTTCCCTCAAAATAACTAAATATACAGCCATTAATGTCTAAACCACCGGCAACAAAAGTGAGTACACCCCTTAGTGAAAGTTCCTGAAGTGTCAATATTTTGTGTGGCCACCATTATTTCCCAGAACTGCCTTAACTCTCCTGGGCATGGAGTTTACCAGAGCTTCACAGGTTGCCACTGGAATGCTTTTCCACTCCTCCATGACGACATCACGGAGCTGGCGGATATTCGAGACTTTGCGCTCCTCCACCTTCCGCTTGAGGATGCCCCAAAGATGTTCTATTGGGTTTAGGTCTGGAGACATGCTTGGCCAGTCCATCATCTTTACCCTTAGCCTCTTAAATAAAGCAGTGGTCGTCCTAGAGGTGTGTTTGGGGTCATTATCATGCTGGAACACTGCCCTGCGACCCAGTTTCTGGAGGGAGGGGATCATGCTCTGCTTCAGTATTTCACAGTACATATTGGAGTTCATGTGTCCCTCAATGAAATGTAACTCCCCAACACCTGCTGCACTCATGCAGCCCCAGACCATGGCATTCCCACCACCATGCTTGACTGTAGGCATGACACACTTATCTTTGTACTCCTCACCTGATTGCCGCCACACATGCTTGAGACCGTCTGAACCAAACAAATTAATCTTGGTCTCATCAGACCATAGGACATGGTTCCAGTAATCCATGTCCTTTGTTGACATGTCTTCAGCAAACTGTTTGCGGGCTTTCTTGTGTAGAGACTTCAGAAGAGGCTTCCTTCTGGGGTGACAGCCATGCAGACCAATTTGATGTAGTGTGCGGCGTATGGTCTGAGCACTGACAGGCTGACCCCCCACCTTTTCAATCTCTGCAGCAATGCTGACAGCACTCCTGCACCTATCTTTCAAAGACAGCAGTTGGATGTGACGCTGAGCACGTGCACTCAGCTTCTTTGGACTACCAACGCGAGGTCTGTTCTGAGTGGACCCTGCTCTTTTAAAACGCTGGATGATCTTGGCCACTGTGCTGCAGCTCAGTTTCAGGGTGTTGGCAATCTTCTTGTAGCCTTGGCCATCTTCATGTAGCGCAACAATTCGTCTTTTAAGATCCTCAGAGAGTTCTTTGCCATGAGGTGCCATGTTGGAACTTTCAGTGACCAGTATGAGAGAGTGTGAGAGCTGTACTACTAAATTGAACACACCTGCTCCCTATGCACACCTGAGACCTAGTAACACTAACGAGTCACATGACATTTTGGAGGGAAAATGACAAGCAGTGCTCAATTTGGACATTTAGGGGTGTAGTCTCTTAGGGGTGTACTCACTTTTGTTGCCGGTGGTTTAGACATTAATGGCTGTATATTGAGTTATTTTGAGGGAAGAATAAATTTACACTGTTATATAAGCTGCACACAGACTACTTTTCATTGTGTCAAAGTGTCATTTTGTCAGTGTTGTCCCATGAAAAGATATACTTAAATATCTGCAGAAATGTGAGGGGTGTACTCACTTTTGTGATACACTGTATATATATATATATATATATATATATATATATATAAGCAATAGAACACGAGAGGGAGAGCCGAAGGCGAGTGCCGTAGATCATCACAGCCGTGATGTTATTCGCGATAACACACGACCTCGAGTGTTCTATTGCTTTTATGAAACAGTTTTTACAAAATAAAGAAAGAAAATAAATCAAAGAAACCCTGAATTTCATATTAAATATGCTTTAATATTGACAATACCTTCCGCCAAAAAGTAGTTCCACAACGAATATAAAGTTTCACACTACAAAGCAGACATCCCAAGTTGCAAAAACTCTCACACACACCAAAGGATATGGGTGATAACAGAACTCTTAGGAGCTGCTAACTGGGCTATTAAGCTAACTGTTTGTGACACAAACACATTAAAATTCCCTACATAGTGCACTAGATTGTGTACCAGATCGCGGATTTATGTTCACTACATAGTGCACTAGATTGTGTATCAGATCGTGGATTTATGTTCCCTACATAGTGCACTAGATTGTGTATCAGATTGCGGATTTATGTTCCCTACATAGTGCACTAGATTGTGTATCAGATCGTGGATTTATGTTCCCTACATAGTGCACTAGATTGTGTATCAGATCGTGGATTTATGTTCCCTACATAGTGCACTAGATTGTGTATCAGATCGCGGATTTATGTTCCCTACATAGTGCACTAGATTGTATATCAGATAACGGATTTAAAACGCGATCGGGAATAAGGTCTGTGTCGCCTGCGTGCGCGTTTGTGTGCATGAAGCTTGTCATTACTGGCAACGTGTCAGCGGAGTAATACAGTTGTGGTGTGAAAAGGCCGTGCTGTTATCACCAATATCAGCACGGTTAGAACGCTTCTCAACCAATCAGATTGTAAGGTCGGAACTAACTGTTGTGTGTATATATATATACCTGTATATATATATATATATATATATATATATATATATATATATATATATATATTAGGGCTGTCACACGATTAAAAATTGTAATCGCGATTAAAGAACAAAATTAATCTCGATTAATCTCGATTAAAATTTTTAATCGTGTGACAGCCCTAAATATATACGTATTCATCTCAATTAATCGCAAACTAATAATTAAGCAAAATTTGAACAGTTATGCACATTGTTATTGCAAGAACGTGTTTACCAATAAAACATTCATAAAATATGATAAAATTATTAAATCTAAATTCATTGTAGAAAGCACATTATCTGACAAAAGTGAGGATCTTTTCCTGTTCATAACCCTGACACTGAAAACAGGTGCACCAACCATAATGTTTTGATCTAATATAAGGCATCAATAAAGCATCAAAACACAGATATGATTATTTCATATATCTATTAAGAAATCTCTTTAATACTGTGTTTGTGCAGAAAGAATACTGGGAAACACTGTTCTAAATTACCATTTAAACACCTATAAATACCTGAAACAGTCAAGTTAGCAGACATTATCTATAAGTAATTGACTGTAGCTATATAAAAAAAGTGTTAATTAACACAGTCCATGTAAACGCTTAGTCCATATAAATATCAGATACGAATGTGTTTTTTTAGAAAACTACAAACATCACAAATATAAATCATGTTTATAACCATGTGATAGAATAACCTGAATAAACTGTAGAGATGAAACATCACACAGAGTTTCACTTTTTACCGGAGGGGGAGGGGGCAGAGCTACACGGTTTTGATGGACAGGTCTAGCAGCCAATGGAAATACTCGTTACAGAGATCGCGTGGTTTCATTCATCTTTTCATTAACACGTAAAAAAAAAAGTGAAAACCGCTAAAAGTAGTTTATCATCGGACAGTTCATGCGCTTTACATCCTAATTCATCTGAAATACAGTTAATTACCACCGAGACACATGTATGTGGCACAAACAGCCAAATAAAAATAGTTTGATTAAAAATTTTAATCTTGATTAACGACAGCCCTAATATATACAGTATATACAGTATATAATATATATGTATACAGTGTATCACAAAAGTGAGTACACCCCTCACATTTCTGCAAATATTTCATTATATCTTTTCATGGGACAACACTATAGAAATAAAACTTGGATATAACTTAGAGTAGTCAGTGTACAACTTGTATAGCAGTGTAGATTTACTGTCTTCTGAAAATAACTCAACACACAGCCATTAATGTCTAAATAGCTGGCAACATAAGTGAGTACACCCCACAGTGAACATGTCCAAATTGTGCCCAAAGTGTCAATATTTTGTGTGACCACCATTATTATCCAGCACTGCCTTAACCCTCCTGGGCATGGAATTCACCAGAGCTGCACAGGTTGCTACTGGAATCCTCTTCCACTCCTCCATGATGACATCACAGAGCTGGTGGATGTTAGACACCTTGAACTCCTCCACCTTCCACTTGAGGATGCGCCACAGGTGCTCAATTGGGTTTAGTCCATCACCTTTACCTTCAGCTTCCTCAGCAAGGCAGTTGTCATCTTGGAGGTTGTGTTTGGGGTCGTTATCCTGTTGGAAAACTGCCATGAGGCCCAGTTTTCGAAGGGAGGGGATCATGCTCTGTTTCAGAATGTCACAGTACATGTTGGAATTCATGTTTCCCTCAATGAACTGCAGCTCCCCAGTGCCAGCAACACTCATGCAGCCCAAGACCATGATGCTACCACCACCATGCTTGACTGTAGGCAAGATACAGTTGTCTTGGTACTTCTCACCAGGGCGCCGCCACACATGCTGGACACCATCTGAGCCAAACAAGTTTATCTTGGTCTCGTCAGACCACAGGGCATTCCAGTAATCCATGTTCTTGGACTGCTTGTCTTCAGCAAACTGTTTGCGGGCTTTCTTGTGCGTCAGCTTCCTTCTGGGATGACGACCATGCAGACCGAGTTGATGCAGTGTGCGGCGTATGGTCTGAGCACAGACAGGCTGACCTCCCACGTCTTCAACCTCTGCAGCAATGCTGGCAGCACTCATGTGTCTATTTTTTAAAGCCAACCTCTGGATATGACGCCGAACACGTGGACTCAACTTCTTTGGTCGACCCTGGCGAAGCCTGTTCCGAGTGGAACCTGTCCTGGAAAACCGCTGTATGACCTTGGCCACCATGCTGTAGCTCAGTTTCAGGGTGTTAGCAATCTTCTTATAGCCCAGGCCATCTTTGTGGAGAGCAACAATTCTATTTCTCACATCCTCAGAGAGTTCTTTGCCATGAGGTGCCATGTTGAATATCCAGTGGCCAGTATGAGAGAATTGTACCCAAAACACCAAATTTAACAGCCCTGCTCCCCATTTACACCTGGGACCTTGACACATGACACCAGGGAGGGACAACGACACATTTGGGCACAATTTGGACATGTTCACTGTGGGGTGTACTCACTTATGTTGCCAGCTATTTAGACATTAATGGCTGTGTGTTGAGTTATTTTCAGAAGACAGTAAATCTACACTGCTATACAAGCTGTACACTGACTACTCTAAGTTATATCCAAGTTTCATGTCTATAGAGTTGTCCCATGAAAAGATATAATGAAATATTTGCAGAAATGTGAGGGGTGTACTCACTTTTGTGATACACAGTGTATCACAAAAGTGAGTACACCCCTCACATTTCTGCAAATATTTCATTATATCTTTTCATGGGACAACTCTATAGACATGAAACTTGGATATAACTTAGAGTAGTCAGTGTACAGCTTGTATAGCAGTGTAGATTTACTGTCTTCTGAAAATAACTCAACACACAGCCATTAATGTCTAAATGGCTGGCAACATAAGTGAGTACACCCCACAGTGAACATGTCCAAATTGTGCCCAAAGTGTCAATATTTTGTGTGACCACCATTATTATCCAGCACTGCCTTAACCCTCCTGGGCATGGAATTCACCAGAGCTGCACAGGTTGCTACTGGAATCCTCTTCCACTCCTCCATGATGACATCACGGAGCTGGTGGATGTTAGACACCTTGAACTCCTCCACCTTCCACTTGAGGATGCGCCACAGGTGCTCAATTGGGTTTAGTCCATCACCTTTACCTTCAGCTTCCTCAGCAAGGCAGTTGTCATCTTGGAGGTTGTGTTCGGGGTCGTTATCGTGTTGGAAAACTGCCATGAGGCCCAGTTTTCGAAGGGAGGGGATCATGCTCTGTTTCAGAATGTCGCAGTACATGTTGGAATTCATGTTTCCCTCAATGAACTGCAGCTCCCCAGTGCCAGCAACACTCATGCAGCCCAAGACCATGATGCTACCACCGCCATGCTTGACTGTAGGCAAGATACAGTTGTCTTGGTACTTCTCACCAGGGCGCCGCCACACATGCTGGACACCATCTGAGCCAAACAAGTTTATCTTGGTTTCGTCAGACCACAGGGCATTCCAGTATCCATGTTCTTGGACTGCTTGTCTTCAGCAAACTGTTTGCTGGCTTTCTTGTGCGTCAGCTTCCTTCTGGGATGACGACCATGCAGACCGAGTTGATGCAGTGTGCGGCGTATGGTCTGAGCACTGACAGGCTGACCTCCCACGTCTTCAACCTCTGCAGCAATGCTGGCAGCACTCATGTGTCTATTTTTTAAAGCCAACCTCTGGATATGACGCCGAACACGTGGACTCAACTTCTTTGGTCGACCCTGGCGAAGCCTGTTCCGAGTGGAACCTGTCCTGGAAAACCGCTGTATGACCTTGGCCACCATGCTGTAGCTCAGTTTCAGGGTGTTAGCAATCTTCTTATAGCCCAGGCCATCTTTGTGGAGAGCAACAATTCTATTTCTCACATCCTCAGAGAGTTCTTTGCCATGAGGTGCCATGTTGAATATCCAGTGGCCAGTATGAGAGAATTGTACCCAAAACACCAAATTTAACAGCCCTGCTTCCCATTTACACCTGGGACCTTGACACATGACACCAGGGAGGGACAACGACACATTTGGGCACAATTTGGACAGGTTCACTGTGGGGTGTACTCACTTATGTTGCCAGCTATTTAGACATTAATGGCTGTGTGTTGAGTTATTTTCAGAAGACAGTAAATCTACACTGCTATACAAGCTGTACACTGACTACTCTAAGTTATATCCAAGTTTCATGTCTATAGTGTTGTCCCATGAAAAGATATAATGAAATATTTGCAGAAATGTGAGGGGTGTACTCACTTTTGTGATACACTGTATATATATACAGTGTATCACAAAAGTGAGTACACCCCTCACATTTCTGCAGATATTTAAGTATATCTTTTCATGGGACAACACTGACAAAATGACACTTTGACACAATGAAAAGTAGTCTGTGTGCAGCTTATATAACAGTGTAAATTTATTCTTCCCTCAAAATAACTCAATATACAACCATTAATGTCTAAACCACCGGCAACAAAAGTGAGTACACCCCTAAGAGACTACACCCCTAAATGTCCAAATTGAGCACTGCTTGTCATTTTCCCTCCAAAATGTCATGTGACTCATTAGTGTTACTAGGTCTCAGGTGTGCATAGGGAGCAGGTGTGTTCAATTTAGTAGTACAGCTCTCACACTCTCTCATACTGGTCACTGAAAGTTCCAACATGGCACCTCATGGCAAAGAACTCTCTGAGGATCTTAAAAGACGAATTGTTGCGCTACATGAAGATGGCCAAGGCTACAAGAAGATTGCCAACACCCTGAAACTGAGCTGCAGCACAGTGGCCAAGATCATCCAGCGTTTTAAAAGAGCAGGGTCCACTCAGAACAGACCTCGCGTTGGTCGTCCAAAGAAGCTGAGTGCACGTGCTCAGCGTCACATCCAACTGCTGTCTTTGAAAGATAGGCGCAGGAGTGCTGTCAGCATTGCTGCAGAGATTGAAAAGGTGGGGGGTCAGCCTGTCAGTGCTCAGACCATACGCCGCACGCTACATCAAATTGGTCTGCATGGCTGTCACCCCAGAAGGAAGCCTCTTCTGAAGTCTCTACACAAGAAAGCCCGCAAACAGTTTGCTGAAGACATGTCAACAAAGGACATGGATTACTGGAACCATGTCCTATGGTCTGATGAGACCAAGATTAATTTGTTTGGTTCAGATGGTCTCAAGCATGTGTGGCGGCAATCAGGTGAGGAGTACAAAGATAAGTGTGTCATGCCTACAGTCAAGCATGGTGGTGGGAATGCCATGGTCTGGGGCTGCATGAGTGCAGCAGGTGTTGGGGAGTTACATTTCATTGAGGGACACATGAACTCCAATATGTACTGTGAAATACTGAAGCAGAGCATGATCCTCTCCCTCCGGAAACTGGGTCGCAGGGCAGTGTTCCAGCATGATAATGACCCCAAACACACCTCTAAGACGACCACTGCTTTATTGAAGAGGCTGAGGGTAAAGGTGATGGACTGGCCAAGCATGTCTCCAGACCTAAACCTAATAGAACATCTTTGGGGCATCCTCAAGCGGAAGGTGGAGGAGCGCAAAGTCTCGAATATCCGCCAGCTCCGTGATGTCGTCATGGAGGAGTGGAAAAGCATTCCAGTGGCAACCTGTGAAGCTCTGGTAAACTCCATGCCCAGGAGAGTTAAGGCAGTTCTGGGAAATAATGGTGGCCACACAAAATATTGACACTTCAGGAACTTTCACTAAGGGGTGTACTCACTTTTGGTGCCGGTGGTTTAGACATTAATGGCTGTATATTGAGTTATTTTGAGGGAAGAATAAATTTACACTGTTATATAAGCTGCACACAGACTACTTTTCATTGTGTCAAAGTGTCATTTTGTCAGTGTTGTCCCATGAAAAGATATACTTAAATATCTGCAGAAATGTGAGGGGTGTACTCACTTTTGTGATACACTGTATATACAGCAGCGCTGCTGGAGTTTTTAAATACCGTGTCCACTCACTGTCCACTCTATTAGACACTCCTACCTACTTGGTCTACCTTGTAGATGTAAAGTCAGAGACGATCGCTCATCTATTGCTGCTGTTTGAGTTGGTCATCTTCTAGACCTTAATCAGTGGTCACAGGACGCTGCCCACGGGGCGCTGTTGGCTGGATGTTTTTGGTTGGTGGACTATTCTCAGTCCAGTGAGGTGAGGTGTTTAAAAACTCCATCAGCTATGCTGTGTCTGATCCACTCATACCAGCACAACACACACTAACACACCACCACCATGTCAGTGTCACTGGGGGTCCTGACCACTGAAAAACAGAATGAAAGGGGACTAACAAAGCATGCAGAGAAACAGATGGACTACAGTCAGTAATTGTAGAAGTACAAAGTGCTTTTATGTGGTAAGTGGAGCTGATAAAATGAGGTGGTTTTAATGTTATGGCCGATCGGTGTATATACATATAGGACTGGTCCAAATGGCCAAAAACTTGACAGGTGAAAAGAAGCAGCCTCAGATTACACACTTGTCAGTGGTGGTGTATGGTGATCTGCCTCTCCTTGATCAGATTGGGGGTTGTGCAAGCGGAATACAGTTCCAAAAAAGTTGGGACAGCAAACATATGTTTTTTACAGCGAATTTATTGTTTTCAAAAGCCAGTTTCTGTCTGGTATGACCATGTATTACTGCCAATGGTAACTTGCCCATGTGTGGCACACCATTAATGTTGAGCATTACTTCTGCATTTCGGAGCAAAAATGAATTGTTTTACTGATTCACTTTTGAACTCATTTAATTAAGCTGATCATATGGATTAATAGTTAGTAGTTAACCGTAAATTTTTTTTCTCTCTCTTCTGTTTCTGCAGTGTTTGGTGTTTGAGGACGCACCCAATGGAGTGAAGGCAGGCTTGGCAGCCGGCATGCAGGTGGTCATGATCCCAGACCAGAACCTGGACCGTAGCCTCACACAGGAAGCCACGTTAGTGCTCGACAGCATGGTGGACTTCAGACCGGAACTCTTCGGCCTTCCAGCATATGATTAGAGTCTCGATTTGCTCTTTGACCCACACAGTATGCTGGTCATGGTGAAAAGCTGCATTCACGGGTACAGAAGAGACGATTTAACACTTAAATTCTAAAGGCAAAACTGGTATTTAGTGCAAATTTCAATTTCCACAATTACTACTTGATCAGATGATTAGCCATATATTTGTAAATCAAAATAGTTTGGTGTAAATAAATAAAAATAAAACCTCTGCATTTACATGGATTACATATAAGGTACGTCAGGTTATCTGTAAAATAAATGTAATGTGTGACCATCACTTTTTCCTGGTCAGGGTTGCAGTGGGTCTGATTCATTGGGCGAGAGGCAGGAAACACTCCAGACAAGGTCGCCAGTCCATCACAAGGCAAACACACACACACTTTTTATGGTAATTTCTAGTTGCTCCAGTTGAGGTTACTGCATGTCTTTGGACTTGAGGGAGAAAACCCAGATGGACAAAGAGAGAACATGCAAACTCAACACATAAAGGACCCTGGATGTCCAGCCATGGTATCGATTATTGTTTATTGAGATTTTAACGTCATGTTACTCTTTACACAAGGTTCATCAGTCATGGACAATTTGTGTCTCCAGTTAACCTCACTTGCACGTCTTTGGACTGTGGGAGGAAACCGGAGCACCCGGAGTAAACCCACGCAGACACGAGGAGAACATGCAAACTCCACACAGAAAGGACCCGGACCGCCCCACCCCACCTGGGGATCAAACCCAGGACCTTCTTGCTGTGAGGCGACAGTGCTACCCACTTAGCCAACGGTGCCGCCCGCCAAGGTATCGAACCCAGGCTCTTCTTGTTGTGAGGTGACAGTGCTACCAACCAAACCACTGTGCTGCCCCATTAAACAAAATGACATAATCATAAGCAATAAAAAGTAAAACTGATGTTCATCATACAGTATAAAAATAAATCATAAACTTTAATATCTTTTACTTTTTTTGCTGAATGAAGACAGTAAAAGTTGATTTGCATCAAAAAATCCAGCGGCTCCAGGGCAACCGGGTCCACCACGACCCTGATCAGGATAATACATAGGGATAATACATGAAAATTACATGATATAGGTTTGTTTATGCTTATAATGAATAGCATTTTAATCAGTACTAAGTCCAAAGACTGTGTGTGTGTGTGTGTGTGTGTGTGTTGGAAGTGGATATACTGTATTTACTGTCTCTCCAGAAAAGAAAACCGGCTTTTTCAATATTATGTTCATCATACAGTATAAAAATAAATCATAAACTTTAATATCTTTTACTTTTTTTGCTGAATGAAGACAGTAAAAGTTGATTTGCATCAAAAGATGTGGAGAAGAAAGTAAGATCATTCGTCTGAGAGCTGAACCTGAGGTGTAACTTAAATATGCAGCCTGACTATAATCAAAACAATAAAGCAACAACTGTTCATGTCAATCATCCTAGCACTGCGTCTGGTGGGAAAAACCTTTAATTTGTCTTAAATAAATAACATTAGGGCGCTCATGTTTGCCTCTCAGCTGTGCTCCTGACCTGGCCGGCTGTCCAGCAGACACGATTGACTGTATCTGATGAAAGGAGGTTGATGGAGTTCCTCATTGTTGCTCAAATGCGGCCTCTGCTGGATTGTTTAGGCAGTTGCACGAGGGATGGAACCCTGCAGAAAAGCACAACTAAGCGTCTCTAATGATGGTGTGAGTGGCCGATGAGTTACAATTTAAATGCTGGAGTCAAATAGATTGGGATAAAACAGGGGAAATGTAAAAGTAGTGTAAAAAAATTAATTGTTTCATAAAATTTGGTTTCATTTATGGTTGTTTTGTGTAGTTTTTTGGTTATATTTTAAAATTGTTTACTGTGACAAATATGCAATAAAAGAGGTAATTACTTTCTTATACCTTGGTATTTATACAGCTAGTTACGGTAGTGGTACACCGATCAGCCACAACATTAAAACCACCTCCTTGTTTCTACACTCACTGTCCATTTTATCAGCTCCACTTACCATATAGAAGCACTTTGTAGTTCTACAATTACTGACTGTAGTCTATCTGTTTCTCTGCATGCTTTTTTAGCCTCCTTTACCCTGTTCTTCAATGGTCAGGACTCTCCCAAGACCACTAAAGAGCAGGTATTATTTAGGTGGTGGATCGTTCTCAGCACTGCAGTGACACTAGAAGATGACCAACTCAAACAGCAGCAATAGATGAGCGATCGTCTCTGACTTTACATCTACAAGGTGGACCGACTATGTAGGAGTGACTAATAGAGTGGACAGTGAGTGGACACGGTATTTAAAAACTCCAGCAGTGCTGCTGTGTCTGATCCACTCATACCAGCACAACACACACTAACACACCACCACCATGTCAGTGTCACTGCAGTGCTGAGAATGATCCACATCCTAAATAATACCTACTCTGTGGTGGTCCTGTGGGGGTCCTGACCATTGAAGAACAGCATGAAAGTGGGCTAACAAAGCATGCAGAGAAACAAATGGACTACAGTCAGTAATTGTAGAACTACAAAGTGCTTCTATATGGTAAGTGGAGCCGATAAAATGGACAGTGAGTGTAGAAACAAGGAGGTGGTTTTAATGTTATGGCTGATCAGTGTATATATACAGTATATATCTAAGTTAAGTATTTTATTAAGTACACCTATCAGGTATGTGTATTTATTGATTATTTTATTAGCTACACCTATCATACAGATAAACTTTGTGTTTATATAATGACTGTATATGATAACTGTTGCTCTGCAAAATAAGTTTTGTTCTGTACACACCATCTATTAATCTAAAGGGACCAGATGATGTTTAGGTGGTGGCCACACTCATGGGAGAGAGAGAGAGAGAGAGAGAGAGAGAGACACCATCTCTACCTTACTCCCACGACGAGACATTCCCTGTGAGATGATCAAGGACATTAATGATGCTGTCAGCAGAGAATGTGCCAAGATCACGGGCATTACAATTGCCCATCACCCAGCGCTAACTCCAGAACACCTACATGACCATGTACATGTGGACAAAAACAACATCTGGATGTTAGCATATGATCTGGGAGCAGCCGTACAAAGCCCAGGGTTAACGACGCCTTATCCTCATGACATAAATCATAGGCCTAAGAGTACAGTGCAACCCAAGAGAGGCAGACCAAACAGAGCCACTCCCAGTAATGCAGGACACAGTAGAGCCACATCCAGCAACACAGCGCCCACCAAACCCCAGCGTCCCACTGCAGCATCGACCAGATCCCAGCATCTCACTGCAGCACCAACCAGATTCCAGCATCTCACTGCAGCACCAACCAGATTCCAGCATCTCACTGCAGCACCAACCAGATCCCAGCATCTCACTGCAGGATCCAGCAGATCCCAGCATCTCACTGCAGAATCCAGCAGATCCCGGCGCATCACTGCAGCAGAGGCTCTACCACCAACCTGCCAACAACCCTCCTATGCACAGGTTGTATCTGGTATTAAACAACCAGACCATCCAGCCCTTGAGGAAGTGAGGCAGCTGCTCCAGCTCGTCTGCAGACTTGTTGGATAATTACACAAAACAATATATCCTTTTTATATTTATATACTTAATATACTTAATTAACTTAATTATTACTGTTGCTTTCTGTTGTATATGGCTAATAATCAATATTTAATAGTTTACTTAGAATGAAATCTCTTACAATCTCTTCCTGGAACATTCAAGGACTATATTCCTCAACATTTGGTTTTAAAACCACAAATTTAGATTTTTTAACATGCATTTCTGGCCAAGACATTATCATACTAATTGAAACATGGTGTAAAGATAACACCAACACTCACTGTCCCCCAAATTACAGGGAAATTCTGCTGCCCTCTATAAAACACAGCAATATAAAACATGGTAGAGACTCCGGGGGGGTTATAATATGGTATAAGGACAATTTATCACCATATTTGTCAGAAACCAAAAGACATTCAACACATATTTGGCTAAAATTAAATAAAAACATAATTGAATGTGAAAATGACTTGTACATATGTGCAGTTTACACCCCCCCTCTAGAGTCTCCGTACTATCAGGATTGTTTCTTTGAGAACCTTCAGCAGGAAATCAGACATTTTCAGGCCCAGGGGAATGTCATGCTTGTTGGAGATTTAAATGCCAGAACAGGCAATGAGAACGATATCATCGATTCTACTGGCAACAAATATATATTTAATCAAACCTCCATCAACTTCAGCACTATCTGCTCCCAAAGAAACAGTCCTGACCACGCCCTGAACAGGAATGGTAAAGAGCTAGTGCACCTCTGTCTATCCTCAGGTCTGTATATTCTTAACGGTAGGATCCGAGGGGACTCTTTAGGGAGGTTTACATACTGTTCAGCTCTTGGAGCTAGTGTAGTCGACTATGCGATCACTGACATGGACCCCTCCACTATTAGTGCATTCACTGTCAGACCACAACTCCCACTTTCTGATCACTGTCAAATCAATGTTTATCTTAAACGACTCAGTCAGCATCAAACCATGATATATGAGCCCTGCAAAACATCCCAGTTAAACCGAACATTCAGATGGAATCATGACAGCGAAGCTAAATTTAAATCTGCTGTTGGTTCCTCAAAAATCATTAATCATATTAACAATTATTTATTAGAATCATTTGAATTAAACCAATCAGGTGTTGAAAGAGCCGTTTCACAAATTAATGGAATATATTATAAATCCGCTAAAATTGCAGGTCTCAATTTTATAAACACCAAACCAAACCAAAAAGCACAAAAGGAAGAATGGTTTGATGAAGACTGTAAAATAATCAGGCAGAAATTAAGACATCTATCAAACCAAAAACACAGAGAACCAAACAATCATCAAATTCGAACAAATTATGCTACAAATCTTAGGGAATATAAAAAGATTTTACGACATAAAAAACACATCTATTATACTCAGTATCTACAAAAAATTGAAAATTCTATTGACCAAAATCAATTCTGGGAACTGTGGAACAACCTGAGCAACAAAAACCCACATCATCTGGCCATAGAAAATCCAAATACCTGGAAAAATCACTTTGAACAATTATATGAGCAATTACCACCAGATGATTTTAATTCAGAACAGCAACAAATCATAGAAAATCTAAATATATTAGAATCTACCATAAAAGACTATCAGAACCCAATTGATTACCAAATTTCACCGGAAGAATTGAATACCCAAATTAAAAAACTCAAATCCAGAAAAGCCTGCGGACCTGACAGCATCAGGACGGAGATGCTGAAGTGCAGCAGTCCTCAGCTACAGCAGGCTCTGCTCAGGTTGTTCAATATCGTTCTCCAATCCAGCTGCTTTCCTGAGATCTGGAACAGGGGGCTTATTTCCCCAATCTACAAGAGTGGAGACAAATTCGACCCCAACAACTACCGAGGCATCTGTGTGAGCAGTAACCTGGGGAAGGTGTTCTGCTGTATCATTAACGCCCGGATACAGGCCTTCCTTACCGAGCACAGTGTCCTGAGTAATGGACAGATCGGCTTTTTACCAAATCATCGCACTACTGACCATATTTACACCCTACACACCCTAATCCACCAACATCTACACAAACAAAATCATGCTAAAGTTTTTGCATGTTTTATAGATTTTAGAAAAGCATTTGATTCAATCTGGCAAGAAGGATTATATTATAAAATTATCCAAAATGGTGTAGGGGGTAAAGTCTATGACATCATTAAATCAATGTATGTCAATAATAAATGTGGAGTAAAAATTGGCAATAAAATGACTGAGGTCTTCACTCAGGGGCGTGGTGTCAGGCAGGGTTGCAGCTTGTCTCCTACTCTATTTAATATCTATATCAATGATTTAGCGGTGTTATTGGAGCAATCTGCAAATCCCGGCCTGACACTAAATAAAACGGAAGTTAAATTTCTTCTCTATGCGGATGACCTGGTGCTGCTGTCGCCCACAGAAAAGGGGCTTCAGCAGCATCTGGATCTGCTGGAGAAGTTCTGTCAGACCTGGGCCCTGACAGTAAATCCTGATAAATCTAAAATCATGATCTTCCAAAAGAAAGCCAGATCTCAGGAAAGCAGATATACTTTCAATCTAGGAGACACCGCCCTAGACCACACCCTTTCTTATGATTACCTGGGGCTCAAAATCAGCGCCTCAGGAGGCTTCGGTCTGGCAGTGGATGCACTGAAACAGAAGGCCTGCAGAGCCCTCTATTCAATTAAAAACAAATTCATTAAGATTGACATCCCAATTAGAATCTGGTTAAAGATCTTTGATAGTATAATCCTGCCCATTGCGCTATACGGTAGTGAAGTATGGGGTCCACTCAGTCATCATGACTACACTAGATGGGACAAGCATCCCGCTGAAGTCCTGCATGCAGAATTCTGCAGAATGATTTTACATGTACAAAGAAAAACCCCAACCAATGCATGCAGGGCTGAATTAGGCCGATACCCATTAATTATTAATATTAAAAAAAGAGCCCTTAAATTCTGGATGCACCTAAAATCCAGTCCCACAACAAGCCTGCAGTTTCAGGCACTCCTATCCCAAGAGCTCTACCCTGAAAAGAGTCCCCTGTGTCAGCTGGTCCAGAGACTGCCCAACACTCTGACCCCTAACAACCCTAACTCTCTGACCAGCACTGCTTCCCAAACACCAATCAGGATCACCCAAATTATCGAACACCTCAAAAACACTTATCTGGAACATTGGAGAACCCAAACTCAATCCCAAAACAGACTGAACTGCTATCTGACCCTAAAACATGAATACAACCTGGCCACGTATCTCTTCACTGTCCGAGATACGAAGCAGAGACACATTCTCACCAAATACAGACTGAGTGACCACAGCCTGGCCATTGAGAGAGGCAGGTTAAAAAAGTCCTGGATCCCCAGAGAGGAGAGACTGTGTGGTCACTGCAGGACAGGTGAGGTTGAGACAGAGGTGCACTTCCTTCTAAACTGCCCAAAATACACAACAATTAGACACAAATATTTTGATCAGTTTGGAAGAGAGGTGAGCGGCTTCAGAACGCTGACAGACAGCGAGAAACTGGCCATTATATTAGGAGAGGGACCATCAGCCTCCACTGCAGCCAGATATGTACAGGAGTGTCACACACTCCGGGACAGTGAGTGAAACACCAGATCATCCCCCCACCCACCCCCCGCACACACACCACACACACACCACACACACACCACACACAACACACACACACACACACATCACACACCCACCACACACACACAGTAATATTTTCTCTTTTTTTTGTGTGAATAATTGTCTAATTACATAATGAATATTTTATTACCATTTTTTTTCTATGTATAAACTTGTTCTTTTTTTCAAATATTTATATATACTAATGTAAGCTTTGACAACACAAATATGTAAATTTGTCATGTCAATAAAGCAAATTGAATTGAATTGAATTGAATTGAATTGAATTGAGAGAGAGAGAGAGAGAGAGAGAGAGAGAGGATATATGTACTGTCTCTCCAGAAAAGAAAGCCTGCTTTTTCAGTATTATGCCTCGGATCAAAGTGTTGTAAATCGGCCTCACTAATCATGATTTGTTGGTAGTCTGATTGAACAGGGCCTTAATCTGATTGGTGCAGCTCGGTGAGCCAATCACAAGCCCGGAAATCTCAGCGTACCCATTATGCGGCGAGCAGAACACAAACTGATTTTGATTACACCGCTCAATTAGGCCTAGTCGAGCCATTAGGCTGCATCGACGTTTTCCTCCAGCGCATCCCTTGTTTTCACCAAATTAGTCTCGGTAATGGTTTACCTCTATGTTTACCGAAATGATGATGTCCGAAGGCTGAGTAAATTCTTCAATTACTGACGCTAACGCATTCGAGGTTTTAATTGACCCTAATTTCATTTTTCATAAAGCTTTGTGTTTTTAGATTTAGTTTTTGATAGGTTTTCCTATAAGTGGCAGCACAGAGGACCTAATGCGATTTGTATTTAAATAGTTTTACACACACACACACCAACAGAGACACAACTAGACGGCTTTATTAAAAACGCAAATACATTATAAAGCTGAACCGTACAGAGTAATCCAATTAAAATCATCGGAGAGGCCGGGAGTCCCGGTTCTTACCTGCGTTTGCCTCCACGCTTCTGGTGTTAGCAAATTGCTCCTCCTTTCTCAGCACTGAGCCCTGGAGTATGAAACAAATATATCTTAATATATATTGTTTTATTTACTGTTTTATTTATGCATTTCCTCACGTTTTCTCCCTATTTTAGCATTGCCTATTAGTCTTTTGCTGCTGGGGACCCTGATCGCATCCGAGGAGGGTATGTTTGCCTGATACACCCTCCCTCCGACACATGCTCAGTCCATCGACCCCTTCTTAATCATGCGTGAGGCCAGTTTTGTGCATGGAGAGTCTTGTGTTAATCTCCACATTCCTCCACTTCTGTAGAGGCGCTTCGGGCTTACACAGCATCGAAGACCCTAACCACTTATTACTCCGGTCTTTTCTACCCAGCAGACTAGTGACCACATTTATCTGCTTGCAGACACTGCCAATTGTGCCTGCCAGGGGGCGCCCATTATTATTTACAAACAGGGGGGACTTGAAAAATGGTCATAAACACACCCCACAGCTGAAATAACTGACCTGTGGTCAAAAAAGAAGCTTTTGCCATGAAATAGGTTCAAATGAATTGAAAAAAGCTTAACATAACATTTAAAACTTTTCTTTTGGACCACAAGTTGGTCATTTTAGCAGTAGATGTAGTACTTAGAGTATTTATGACCAGTAATAAGTAAAAGAAGCTTGGAGTTTGTAGGTCATTGTTTTAAGTATATTAAGACACGTTAAGCATTTTAGACTCTCCAGCTTCTCCGTGTTTGTACTGTCTGAGTCGCTTTTACCACGTCATATCAAACAGTTTGTCTCATTAGAGGTGCATTAAAAAGCTCAGCGGCAAACTGTGTCAAAAAGTTTCCCCAATTTCCCCCCCTAATCTAGTCGTATCCAATTACCCTGATTGCTTCACTTCTACCAATACAACCCCCCACTGCTGACTGAGGAGCTTCGCAACTGACACACGCCCCCTCCGACACGTGAGCAGTACCGACTGCATCTTTTAACCTGCAAGAGGAGAGTTCATATGCGGATCAGCTTTGTGTACGGAGAGACACACCCTGATCAGCATTATTACTCAACTCTGCGCATGCGCCATCAATCAGCCAGCAGAGGTCATAATTGCACCGGTCCCACCCTATGAACAACAGCCAATCGTTGATCATGTAGCCACCCAGCCCAGCCGGATGGCAGAGCTGAGATTCGATACGATATATTCGAAATCCCAGCTCTGGTGTACTAGCATTTTTTTTTTTTTTTTACTGCTGCGCCAGCTGAGCGGTGGGCCAAAGTTTAATCAGATTGAGCTTGAAGTGTCATGGCCAGCTCTAAAAGTGCGTGGCTAGCTAAGCGACACCACATTCAATAGCATTCCTAAAGCCGTTTTGTCACTTCTCATCTGAATACATCCTTAGAATTACTGTATGTGTGCTTGCTTGGGCATTTAAACCAAGGTCACGAGGCTCCTAACAAACAATTATTTAAACTAAAGAACAAGAGGCAGCTTAAAACTCAAAACTCTAAAGTTGAACTTTCCTTTTCTTTAAGTCTCTGTGTGAGATATAAAAGAGAATGAGAAGTTATTAAGCATAACAGTGTAGGTTCTTTAAATTAAATTAGATTGTCCACAGTAGATAGCACTGATTATTTATTATTAGTCATGAAATTTCCTCGCTACTAAATATTCCACAGTCAACTGTCAGTGGTATTATAACAAAGTGGAAGTGATTGGGAATGACAGCAACGTAAAATAACACAGCTGGGTCAGCGGATGCTGAGGCGCATAGTGCGCAGAGGTCGCCAACTTTCTGCAGAGTCAATCGCTCCAGACCTCCAAACTTCATGTGCCCTTCAGATTAGCTCGAGAACAGTGTGTAGAGAGCTTCATGGAATGGGTTTCCATGGCTGAGCAGCTGCATCCAAGCCTTACATCACCAAGCGCAATGCAAAGCCTCGGATGCAGTGGTGTAAAGCACGCCGCCACTGGATTCTAGAGCAGAGGAAACATGTTCTCTGGAGTGACTAATCACGCTTCTCCATCTGGCAATTCGATGGACGAGTCTTGGTTTGGCGGTTACCAGGAGAACGGTACTCGTCTGACTGCATTGTGCCAAGTGTAAGGTTTGGTGGAGGGGGGATTATGGTGTGGGGTTGTTTTTCAGGAGTTGGGCTCGGCCCCTCAGTTCCAGTGAAAGGAACTCTTAATGCTTCAGCATACCAAGAGATTTTGGACAATTTTAAGCTCACAACTTTGTGGGAACAGTTTGGGGATGGCCCCTGTTCCAACATGACTGCGCACCAGTGCACAAAGCAAGGTCCATAAAGACGTGGATGAGCGAGTTTGGTGTGGAAGATTTTGACTGAGAAGAGTCCTGACCTCAACCCGATAGAACACCTTTGGGATGAATTAGAGCGGAGACTGCGAGCCAGGCCTTCTCGTCCAACATCAGTGTCTGACCTCACAAATGCGCTTCTGGAAGAATGGTCAAAAATTCCCAAGAACACACTCCTAAACCTTGTGGAAAGCCCTTCCAGAAGAGTTGAAGCTGTTATAGCTGCAAAGGGTGTGCCGACATCATATTAAACCCTATGGATTAAGAATGGGACGTCACTCAAGTTCATATGCGTGTGAAGGCAGACGAGCGAATACTTTTGGCAATATAGTGTACCATGCGGTTCATCTCTATAAACAAATTAGCCGTTATGTAATGTTAACAAATCAGCTTGTCCGAGAGAGCCTACGTGGGTACAATGAAGCATCCGGATGTATGTGTTACTTCGATTAATAAACACCTCACGCTAAAGGAACAACAAGACTCGCTATAACAAAGCAGCGATTTTGTACTCCAATTTGTGTAAGTGTGGCTGTAAGAGGAAAGTGAGAAAAGGATCTAGCGTGCGGCGTGACAAATTAAACCGAAGCGTGGGAGGCCACCTGAAACACATTTTTCGATCCATATCTGCGAGTAATGTGTGAATTGAATTTACATTTAGTCTTTTGGTAGACAAGCTCATCCAGCGCGACGTAGAGGTGCGAACGGCAGAACGTACAATAAATCGCGGAGTACAAGTACGTGGCACCTAGCATACAGCTGATTTACTTGAATGGAAAAGAACACGGGGTGCCACGAGGTGTGAGCCAGCAGAAAACAAGAGGTAAGGCTATGACACTCTCTTCTGCATAAAGTTGCAAATATTTACCCACACATAAATCAGTGTCCTGTTGACACCTCTAATATCAGGCAAGCTAGCTGTTAGTAGATATTACTACATGAGTGGGAGTTTTTATATATATACACTGATCAGCCATAACATTAAAACCACCTTCTTGTTTATACACTTACCATATAGGTTTGTAGTTCTACAATTACTGACTGTAGTCCATTTGTTTCTCTGCATGCTTTGTTAGCCCCCTTTCACTCTGTTCTTCAATGGTCAGGACCCCCACAGGACCACCACAGAGCAGGTATTATTTAGGTGGTGGATCATTCTCAGCACTGCAGTGACACTGACATGGTGGTGGTGTGTTAGTGTGTGTTGTGCTGGTATGAGTGGATCAGACACAGCAGCACTGCTGGAGTTTTACTCTATTAGACACTCCTGCCTAGTTGGTCCACCTTGTAGATGTAAAGTCAGAGATGATCGCTCATCTATTGCTGCTGTTTGAGTTGGTCATCTTCTAGATCTCCATCAGTGGTCACAGGACGCTGCCCATGGGGCGCTGTTGAATGGATGTTTTTGGTTGGTGAACTATTCTCAGTCCAGCAGTCACAGTGAGGTGTTTAAAAACTCCAGCAGCGCTGCTGTGTCTGATCCACTCACACCAGCACAACACACCCTAACACACCACCACCATGTCAGTGATACTGCAGTGCTGAGAATGATCCACCACCTAAATAATACCTGCTCTATAGTGGTCCTGTGGGGGACAGCATGAAAGGGGGCTAACAAAGCACTACAGTCAGTAATTGTAGAACTACAAAGTGCTTCTATATGGTAAGTGGAGCTGTGTAGAAACAAGGAGGTGGTTTTAATTATGGCTGATCAGTTTATATACTGGTTATTATCAGAAAATAGTAGTATGTTATCCCAAACCCTTTCAGACATTTATTAATATTAATTTATTGATAAATGAAGGTTAAAATTACTGATGTCCAATATTACTGTAGTCTAAAACTTCTACAGTCACTACGGTCGCTGTGTTTATATCCTAGAAGAAAGATAATGGGTGTTTGGTGTGGTGGATATGTATGATAGCTGAGTGCTCAATTAGAGGATGAATTCCTTTATATAAGTGGGTGGGAGGTAAAATCAAGAGCTCTAAAGAACAAAGACACCAAAGACGTATGAGAAAGTGTGAGCGCCAATCTAAGCCCACCCCTGCTGATTGCAGCGATATTAGTCGTTATACGCCCACACAAGCCTACAGAGCGGCTCTAGATCATGCTCTCTTTGTGAAACGTAATTGTGATGAGGCGCTACGTTATTGCGCCGTTCATGCTGTATCATATTAAAGATCCTGCGGTCTCAATTACTTCTTTATAATTACTGCAGAATGCAATGTGGATTCATATATTATTTACGATTGCATACGTCTGTGAGGTTTTGAAAAGAAAAATTGAAAGAAATCTTCAATATACCACTTGTATTTCTGGAGTTTAGGTTTGTTAGCCACATTCTTGCGAGCAAGTCTATCAAATCAGTGGTTGATATGAAAAAATAATTGCTATGCTTCAAACTTTGTAGCAACAAGTTTGTTTTTTGAGTGTTTTCTTATACATGTTGCCACCTTCTTTCCCAATTTACCATAGCCAATCCACTGCTTGGGACCCCAACAGCGTCCAAAGAGGGTATACGTTTGCCCGACACACACTCCCAGTCCACCAATCCCTTCTTATTCTCCCATACTTCAGTGGATTTGTGCGTGAAGTTGGCTTTGCGTACAGAGAGCCACGTCCCGATCTCTGCGCTCCTTCATTTTCTGTACAGGTGCCCTAGGCAACCAAGGTCCTTACACAGCATTGATAATCCCACCGCTTAGTCTGATCTTTCCCTCCCAGCAGACTGGAAGCCAATTGTGCCTGCTGCAGATAATAGCCAGTTGTGCCTGCTAGAGGGCGCCCATCCGACCGGCAGCAGAGTCAAGATTTGCTCAGAATCTCGGCACAGGTGTGCTAGCCGAGTGTCCCGCTGTGCCACCTGGATGCCCTGGAGAGGGTTCTTTTAGTTCTTTTCGTGGATCTCAATAAACTTACAAATTTCAACAATATCAGCAGTTGTGGGGCTTAAACAAGCAACCTTTTTTGTTATTAGTCCAGTACCCTAACCACTAAGCTACCACTGCCCCTCTACCAGTATGCCCTGTGAACAAATCAATGTCCCAAAGGTGTGGTTTGATAGAATTGGTGTGGAGAAGCACACAGCCCTTACCTCAGCCCTACCAAACACTTATGGGAAGATCCAAATCATATCAAATCAGCCTCTTTTAAAAGACAATAGCAGTTCCAGATGCAATAGTGTGGGTAAATCACAAATATTGATATATTCTATAGTATTTTTTGACAGAATATAGAAAATATCCATATTTGTTATATTGAGTATGCCTCGGGTATGCAGGGTACCAGCCGTGTACGTTTAAAGCAGCACAACATGTGCACATACAATCTAGTTCATGGTGTCTCTTACTGCCACAGCCTTTTCCTTTGCTGTCACATGACTCAACATTTTCAGCATGTTGCCTCTATCTAAGAAATAAATAACTGATGTCAGTCAGCAGTGAAGGGAAACGAAACCAGTAGCAAAAATCTAATTAAAAAATGACCATGCAAGGGTGGGGTGAGTGGAAATGGTTTGGTTTCCGCAATAATGATGGATGATGTGCAACATAGTTAAGTTTTGTGCGAATTTTTGCGGGAAAACGTTCAACTAAAGGTAACAGAATGATTAATTTATTTTATCAGCTTGCTGAGTAAACGAAATACCACAAAGAAGAACAGAAGGGTAAAAGCTCTTCCTTTGTTCGTCCGTCTAGATAGATAGATATATTGATGGACGGCCGGACGGACAGACAGAAAGATAGATAGACGGATGGATGGATGGATGGATGGGTGGATGGACGGATAGATGGACGGATAGATGGACGGATAGACAGATGGATAGAAGGATAGACAGATGGATCCAATTACCCTGGTTGCGTTACGCTTCACTGCTGACTGAGGAGCTTCGCAACTGACACGCGTCCCCTCCGACACGTGTGCAGTACCGACTGCATCTTTTCACCTGCACGAGGTTCACATGCAGACCAACCTTGTTTACTGAAAGCCACACCATGATCAGCATTATTCCCCAAGTCTACGCAGGCGCCCTCAATCAGCAAGCTGAGGTCGTAATAGCACCAGTTATAAGGAACCCTGGTCCGGCTCATCCTATCCATGAACAACAGCCAAACGTTGTTCATGTGGCCGCCCAGCCCAGCCGGATGGCAGAGCTGAGATTCGATACGAGGTATTCGGGATCCCAGCTCTGGTGTACTAGTGTGTTTTACTGCTGCACCACCTGAGCGGCACAATTGTTTATATGTTGGAAGCAATCAACCTTACCTAAATTACAAGATGCATGCTCGGTGTGCATGTGTTTCATGTATTTCATTATTATTATTATTATTACATTTACTTTGGTGCTGGAGCCTATCCCAGCTTTTCAATGGGCGCAAGGCACACAGTAACACCCTGGACAGGGCGCCAGTCCATCACAGGGCACACACACACACACACACACACCCATTCACTTATAAGGCAATTCAGTGTCTCCAGTTCACCTGACTGCATGTTTTTGGACTGTGGGAGGAAACCGGAGCTCCCGGAGAAAACCCATGCAGACAAGGGGAGAACATGCAAACTCCACACAGACAGGACCCGGACTGCACCCCCCGGGGATCGAACCCAGATCCTTCCTGCTGTGAGGCGACAGTGCTACCCACCGAGGCACCGTGCCACCCTTTGTGGTATTTAGCAGATGCTTTTATCCAAAGTGACTTACAGTTACGACTAAACACAATTTAAGCAATTGAGGATTTAGGGCCTTGCTCAGGGGCCCAACAGTGGCAACTTGGTGGTAGTGGGGCTTGAACCAGCAACCTATTGGTTGCTACTCTAGTACCTTCACCAATTGAGCTACAGCTCCTCGTCACTATTTTGCCATTATTATTATTATTATTATTATTATTATTATTATTATTATTATTATTTTTATTATTGTTATTATTATTATTATTATTATTATTATTATTATTATTATTATTATTATTATTTTAAATCTAACTTAGATATACAGTTTGATCATACCGTTATAATACAGCATGCTGTTTTGGTCTTTCATATAAATAATGATACTTTAACATTATACATTGTACAAGCTTTCAAGTGCCTCAAATTTACTGGTTAATTTGCACTATGAGGCGGTCCTAACAATCCTACGGCAATTCAGTTAGCAATTGCTTAATCAAAATGTCCAAGATGTGGATGTCTAAAGCAGCTAAAAACACTAATCAGGTAACTAAGTTTGGAAAACTCCCAACTAATTCTGTGGACGCAGAGGGGGTGTCAAAACACGGACGAGAATTTTCATTTTTTTAGACTACACAGAGCCTCGCACCTTCGCTGTATGTTCTAGGTTTAGATTCAACCATTAAGGAAGGCTGTGCTGTGTGTTGTAGCTTCTATTTATTCTATCATTTAATTTATGAGTGTAATTTAATGACTGTCTGGACACTTTACATTGTTCTCTGTAGAATAGAGACTATTTCATGTGCTCAGGTTTGCACCGACCTGATTTTGCCCTCTCAGTGCTTTTTTTTTTACTGTAATACAGGGACGCATCCATTTACAACGTTGGTGGTGTTTTGCTGTCTTATTGCTGTTGGGTTCTGTTTGGGCATTATGGCACTAGCAGACCAGCTTGTGTCTTATTGTCTGAAGGACTGTAAGTTGGGCCCATGGGAAAGTCCTTTAAATCTGTAAAGTTGCAGTTATTACTGGCACTGACAAGACAAATCATGTAATTTTGTATTATTTTTGCAGAAACTCTAGTCAGCAATGGCAGTAAAAGACTTCTATGCACTATATGGCTGATAAGTGCAGTGGTAGCTCTGCTAATGTCGTGTCCTTGAGCAAGATCATTGACCCCTAGTTGCTGTCACAATTCTAAGTTGCTTTGGATAAAGCAGTGAATTTGTATTGTATTTAATTAGCAATCCTACGCCAATTCAGTTAGTCAAATTGTCCAAGATGTCAAAATCTAAAGCAGCTAAAAGCACAACTTGGGTAACTGAGTTTGGAAAACTCCCAACCAATTATGTGGATGTAGAGGGGGGTGTCAAAACACAGACAAATACACTATATTGCCAAAAGTATTTACTCACCCATCCAAATCATTGAATGCAGTTGTTCCAATCACTTCCATGGCCACAGGTGTATAAAACCAAGCACCTGGGCATGCAGACTGCTTCTACAAACATTTGTGAAAGAATGGGTCGCTCTCAGGAGCTCAGTGAATTCCAGCGTGGTACAGTGATAGGATGCCACCTGTGCAACAAGTCCAGTCGTGAAATTTCCTCACTACTAAATATTCCACAGTCAACTGTCAGTGGTATTATAACAAAGTGGAAGCGATTGTGAACGACAGCAACTCAGCCACGAAGTGGTAGGCCATGTAAAATGACAGTGCGGGGTCAGCGGATGCTGAGGCACATATTGCGCAGAGGTCGCCAACTTTCTGCAGAGTCAATCTCTACAGACCTCCAAACTTCATGTGGCCTTCAGATTAGTTCAAGAACAGTGTGTAGAGAGCTTCATGGAATGGGTTTCCATGGCCGAGCAGCTGCATCCAAGTCTTACATCACCAAGCGCAATGCAAAGCGTCAGATGCAGTGGCGTAAAGCACATTGCCACTGGACTGGACACAGTGGAGACGTGTTCTCTGGAGTGACGAATCAGCTTCTCCGTCTGGCAATCCGATGGACGAATCTGGGTTTGGTGGTGCCAGGAGAACGGTACTTGTCTGACTGCATTGTGCCAAGTGTAAAGTTTGGTGGAGGGGGGGTTATGGTGTGGGGTTGTTTTTCAGGAGTTGGGCTCGACCCCTTAGTTCCAGTGAAAGGAACCCTTAATGCTTCAGCATACCAAGAGAGTTTGGACAATTTCATGCTCCCAACTTTGTGGGAACAGTTTGGGGAAGGCCCCTTCCTGTTCCAACATGACGAGGTCCATAAAGACATGGATGAGCAAGTTTGGTGTGGAAGAACTTGACTGGCCTGCACGGAGTCCTGACCTCAACCCGATAGAACACCTTTGGGATGAATTAGAGTGATCCAGGCCTTCTCGTCCAACATCAGTGTCTGACCTCACAAATGCGCTTCTGGAAGAATTCCCATAAACACACTCCTAATCCTTGTGGGAAGCCTTCCCAGAAGAGTTGAAGCTGTTATAGCTGCAAAGGGTGGGCCGACATCATATTAAACCCTATGGATTAAGAATGGGACGTCACTCAAGTTCATATGCGTGTGAAGGCAGACGAGTGAATACTTTTGGCAATATAGTGTATGTTCATCTTTGAGACCATCGCTGGATGGATGCCCTAAGCCAAATTCATATCGACGCTCATTATTTTAAACAGGATGTCAAATAAGGTCATTTTCAGGTGTCCACATATTTTTTTCATCCATATAGTGCACCTTAATGGCAAAGGTAACATTAAGTCATACTTTTTCAGACAGTTTGGTCAGCGATTTTTCGTCCAGGCAGCGGGGAGCTTTACTTTATGAAGCTTTGCTTTATGAAGCTTTGCTTTAAGTCCCAGGCTAGGCACGGGGCAGTTGGGAGTACTATAGCGTGAAATACTACATCATAAGACGGACTCCTCAGAAATAATGCACGGGGTGAGCGCTTTCCAACTAGTCTGGGAGCATCAGAGACCCAGAGCAATTAGTGTGTTTTATGTAGGAGGCGTAAAAATGGGCTATTGGCGAGCGCTTAAAGAAGATGCCGGAACGGGTTTTGAGGCGTCTAGCGGAGAGCTAAGGAGTTGTCATGAAGCTTTACCAATAAAAAAAAAATGAGCAAGCATCGGAGGTGGAGGTTTAACTCAGTATGTCATCTTTCCTAAATTTTTTTACTCCGTTTTACATTTCACTTCCTCAGCATTGATGTCTCACGCTTGACTAACTCTCTCTCGAATTCTCCCAATCTGTCTTCCTCTCTCGAGAGCGCTTTCCTTCGGCTCGACTAACACGTCGGACGACCTCTGCACAGCACGCCGCTTCCACGTTAGCAGCGGATGAAATATGGATGCATTTAGCGAACACCAGTCATCGTCAGAGCGTTCGCGTCGCTGTTGAGATTCCTGAAGTCTCTATTAAATATGGGATTCCTAACATTGAGATCAAGACTACCGTCTCCATTGCGGGATTTACTGTTTTGGGCTTCTGGCTGAACAAGTATAAAATCTGTGCTTTGTTTTACACGTGTTGTGGAGAAATTATGTTGATATTATGTTTGATGTCACCTGAATATGAGTATTTTGCTGCTTGTGCATTAAATACTTACACTGATCAGCCATAACATTAACACCACCTCCTTGTTTCTACACTCACTGCTCCACTGTAGTCCATCTGTTTCTCTACATACTTTTTTAGCCTGCTTTCACTCTGTTCTTTAATGGTCAGGACCCCCACAGGACCTCTACAGAGCAGGTATTATTTGGGGGGTGGATCATTCTCAGCACTGCAGTAACACTGACATGGTGGTGGTGTGTTCGTGTGTGTTGTGCTGGGACCAGACACGGCAGCGCTGCTGGAGTTTTTACTCACTTTCCACTCTATTAAAGTTGGTCCACCTTGTAGATGTAAAGTCGGAGACGATCGCTCATCTATTGCTGCTGTTTGAGTTGGTCATCTTCTAGACCTTCATCAGTGGTCACAGGATGCTGTTGACTGGATATATTTTTGGTTGGTGGACTATTCTCAGTCCAGCAGTGACAGTGAGGTGTTTAAAACTCCATCAGCATTGCTGTGTCTTATCCACTCATACCAGCACAACACACACTAACACACCACCACCATGTCAGTGTCACTGCAGTGCTGAGAATGATCCACCACCCAAATAATACCTGCTCTGTAGTGGTACTGGGAGAGTCCTGACCATTGAAGAACAGCAAGAAAGGGGGCTAACAAAGCATGTAGAAAAACAGATGGACTACAGTCAGTAATTGTAGAACTACAAAGTGCTCCTATATGGTAAGTGAAGCCGATAAAATGGACAGTGAGTGTAGAAACAAGGAGGTGGTTTTAATGTTATGGCTGCTTGAGATGTGGCTGGGAGTCAAAAGTACAGAGATAAGCAACATGTCTGTTAAGTCCTTGTAAAATGTACGCAGATAAGAAACAACAGTTAGCACAGAATGGAGGTTCCAAAGTCTAACACCCAATGTGATGTGACTAGAGCAGTATAAAAAGAAACCCACAGTTCTGTTCCTTGTTCTTCAGCTATTCCACTGCTGTAAGAACCCACAGTCATGTCAATAAATTCTTCAGTCCATTCAACTGTAGTCTTGTAATCAAATGGAACATCTCTGCATGTAAGCAATGGACTGCTACAATGTGTATGTTAGCTGGTTTTGCATACAGCTTTTGGCTTGTGGAATGGTCCAGTATGCTGTATGCTTTCAGCTCTGCCTATCTGGCACAGTTAGCGTCCCCTAAAAGTGATTATTATAGAAAAAAAAGGAGAGAGGGATCACCCCAAATGAACGCCTTGCCTCCGGTCATGACCAACCCTGGAATGTCTGGAAAACCCTGAACCACCTGCGAGTCGGCGAGGGACGCTGCAAGGCATCCCTGAAGAAATGTGTGCGGTAAACTCCAAACCATGTAACATCTCATGAGATGCAGTTCTGCTCCACAGTGCACTGCAGAAGACCTGGCAGAACCAAATGCAGCTGCGCTCGCCTGTGTTAACCACTGGAAGGACATGATATAGATGACAGCTGGACACGATGAAGAAGATAGAAAAAAGAGGTTTAATGGATCAGATCTGGAGCTGTGAGAAAACTTTAACTAGTGTATCAGGAAGCAACCAAATTTAACACAAAGAGTAGCTACTAGCAGGCAAATCCATTACTAGTCTGCTGGGTGGGAAAAAACCAGACTACAGAGAGAGTGGGGTATTGCTATTTCTTTTTAAGAATTTATTCTTATTTCAGACGAATGTACGTCTACATATTAATTAAGACATCCTAAGAGTGCCGGGACAGAGAAGGGAGTTCATTCTACCTAAAATGGTATCCTTTTGTATCCCAATCATTGGACTGTTTTTAAATCTCAGCTTTGCTTTCTTGACTTGTCTGGGCACTTTATATTGTTCTCTGTAGAATAGAGACTATTTCATGTGCTCAGGTTTACACTGACCTGATTTTGCCCTCTCAGTACTTTTCCTACTGTAATACAGGGACGCATCCATTTACAACGTTGATGGTGTTTTGCTGTCTTATTGCTGTTGGGTTCTGTTTGGGCATTACGGCACCAGCAGACCAGCTTGTGTCTTATTGTCTGAAGGACTGTAAGTTGGGCCCATGGGAAAGTCCTTTAAATCTGTAAAGCTGCAGTTATTGCTGGCACTGACAAGACAAATAATGTAATTTTATATTATTTTTGCAGAAACTCTAGAGTCGGCAATGGCAGTAAAAGACTTCAGCGAAAGAAAAAAAAACTACACTATATGGCTGGTAAGTGCAGTGGTAGCTCAGCAGTTAAGGTACTGGAATAGTCGCTGGTTTAAGCCCCACATGTGCAGGTTGCTACTGTTGGGCCCTTGAGCAAGACCATTGACCCTTACTTGTTGTCACAATTCTAAGTTGCTTTGGATAAAATCATCTGCTAAATGCTGTAAATTTGTATTGTAATATATATTTATTTATTTATTTATTTATTTATTTATTTATTTATTTATTTATTTATTTATTTATTTATTTATTTATTTATTTATTTATTTATTTATTTATTTATTTATTTATTTATTTATTTATTTATTTATTTATAATATGTATGACCTTTAGTTCCTCTTGGTTAGCAGTAGTTTCTTCCCATAATTAATTAATTAATTAAAATAATTATAATTAGGGCTGGCTCAATACCACTTTTTTATGTCCGATACCGATACTAATACTGCAAATTGAGTATGTGCCGATACTGATACCAATCCGATACCACCATTTCTCCTCTCAAACAACTAAGCAGTAATAATACATGTCTCAGTGCACCATGGTTAAACTAGCTATCTAAATAACAATGCTCAGACTGTGAAACAAATATTATGAAGGAATAAATACAGAACCTACAACATCACACTTATACAAAACTGCTGTTTTTATTTTAACTTTTACACACAGAACATTTAGCAGCATTTTTGGCTTGTTTAACAGCACCATACAAACATTTAATATAAAGTTTAAAGTGCAACTTTATCTGTATTTAACAAAAAAATTCTAATTTCAATATAAAATGCTAGATCTGTCAACTCTCAAGTCTACACCTTGAAGAGGCAGCGAAAAAATTATAAAATAAATAATAAAAATTGGGATTATTTATAAACAATAAAAATGAAACAATTAAATAATAAAATAAATAAACAAATGTATCTATCTTGTCCCGGCTTGGAGATCTCTCACATCCTCAATGATTAATCCATTAGTGTTGTGAACTAAAACAAACTACACTGTTTCTCGTTTAGCCACAGAACTTTAACGGAAAATCTCAACCAAGCACTGCGTCAATTCTAATTGGTCCATCGCGTTTGATTGACATCCACATCTTCCAATTGTAGACACTTGATGACACGCCGTAAAGCAGTGTTTTTAGATGTGGCAGTAGTAGATGATTTTTTAAAATGCTAAAAGTTTAAGTAGATCAGTGTGTTTTAATTTCTGAATGGCTTTATTTACATTAAGTGTTATTTACATCAAGCATGTTTTTTTCCTTCCGATATCCGATCCAGTGATTTGGGCCAATATCGGACCGATACCGAGACAGAGTATTGGATTGGTGCCAGCCCTAATTATAATGATGATGATGATGATGATGCTTTGAATTATTATGGATGCAAGAAACCTATAAATTTTGCTAAAGCTGACAATTTTTACTAACTGTTCCATTAATTCATTAATTTTTCAGTTGATTAATTGATTGAAGATGATAATAAAAATAGTGATACTACTAATAATAATAATAGTAATTTTAGCAATAATAAAAGTAGTAATGACAATAATAATAATAATAATAGTAATAACAGTAACAAACAACAACAATAATAATAATAATAACAGTAACAAACAACAACAATAATAACAATAATAATAATAATAATAATAATAATAATTAACAGTAACAAACAATAATAATAATAATAATAATAATAATTATTATTATTATTATTATTATTATAAAATTATGCTTTAAACAATTATGTACACAAGAAACCAGATTTATAAAACTTGCAAAATTGAAACTGAGGAATATATTCATTTATTTATTTTTACTAACTGTTTTATTCTGGTCAGGACTGCACAATCTGGACAGGGTTCTAATACATTTCACTGTTAAACAATCAGTCCATCTGCTCTGCAATGGACTGGCGCCCTTTCCAGGATGTTAATGTGTGCCTTGCGCCCATTGAAAAGCTGGGATGTCCAACAATCCAATGGTCAGGTGTCCAAATACTTTTGACCATATAGCGTCTCTGTAAACTCTTCTATTTACTCATTATGTAAGCAGACTCCTGAGTCAATCTTGGGTTCAATGCAGCATTTCCCACTAGGGTATTTCCCGGTAATTACTTCTCACTGGGGTCAGTCATGATCATACGACCCTTTATTGAATTCTTCATGACCTGTCAACCTTCCAAACTGTCCTATTCTCTGTTCCACTTCCTTTTCCTCTGGCCTCTGGGATCCCTGAATGCATCGTCTATCAACACATGACACTTATTGATGGCTTCGCTGCATGCTGAGATAAAAAAAAAAAACTCTACCTCCAAACATGGTCATTACTGCAATGAACGGTCCTACTTTTTAAAACAAAGCTTAAATAGCTAATGGCCAAATTATTAGGTTCTCCTTTTCATAGGTCATTAAACACATTTAGAATAAATTGAACCCATCTTGAGTGGATGCAAATTACTCCTGACATGCCAACGTATTGTGGAAAGCCTTTCTAGAAAGGTAAAGGCTGTTATAGCCTCAGAAGAGATACTCTTCCAACAAGCTTATGATCAGGTGTCCACATACTGTATGTTTGATCATATTATATATACAGTTATAGTCAGGTGTCCATATAAAGTATGTTTGATCATATTATATATACAGTTATAGTCAGGTGTCCATATAAAGTATGTTTGATCATATTATATATACAGTTATAGTCAGGTGTCCATATAGTGTATGTTTGATCATATTATATATACAGTTATAGTCAGGTGTCCACATAGTGTATGTTTGATCATATTATATAGACAGAGTCAGGTGTCCACATAGTGTATGTTTGATCATATTATATACACAGTTATAGTCAGGTGTCCACATAGTGTATGTTTGATCATATTATATACACAGTTATAGTCAGGTGTCCACATAGTGTATGTTTGATCATATTATATATATACAGTTATAGTCAGGTGTCCATATAGTGTATGTTTGATCATGTTATATATATATACAGTTATAGTCAGGTGTCCATATAGTGTATGTTTGATCATATTATATATATACAGTTATAGTCAGGTGTCCACATAGTGTATGTTTGATCATATTATATATATATATACAGTTATAGTCAGGTGTCCATATAGTGTATGTTTGATCATATTATATATACAGTTATAGTCAGGTGTCCACATAGTGTATGTTTGATCATATTATATAGACAGAGTCAGGTGTCCACATAGTGTATGTTTGATCATATTATATACACAGTTATAGTCAGGTGTCCACATAGTGTATGTTTGATCATATTATATATATACAGTTATAGTCAGGTGTCCATATAGTGTATGTTTGATCATGTTATATATATATATATACCGTTATAGTCAGGTGTCCATATAGTGTATGTTTGATCATATTATATATATACAGTTATAGTCAGGTGTCCATATAGTGTATGTTTGATCATATTATATATATACAGTTATAGTCAGGTGTCCATATAGTGTATGTTTGACTATATTATATACACAGTTATGGTCAGGTGTCCATATAGTGTATGTTTGATCATATTATATATATACAGTTATAGTCAGGTGTCCATATAGTGTATGTTTGATCATATTATATATATACAGTTATAGTCAGGTGTCCATATAGTGTATGTTTGATCATATTATATATATACAGTTATAGTCAGGTGTCCATATAGTGTATGTTTGATCATATTATATATATACAGTTATAGTCAGGTGTCCATATAGTGTATGTTTGATCATATTATATATATACAGTTATAGTCAGGTGTCCATATAGTGTATGTTTGACTATATTATATACACAGTTATGGTCAGGTGTCCATATAGTGTATGTTTGATCATATTATATATATACAGTATACAGTGTATCACAAAAGTGAGTACACCCCTCACATTTCTGCAGATATTTAAGTATATCTTTTCATGGGACAACACTGACAAAATGACACTTTGACACAATGAAAAGTACTCTGTGTGCAGCTTATATAACAGTGTAAATTTATTCTTCCCTCAAAATAACTCAATATACAGCCATTAATGTCTAAACCACCGGCAACAAAAGTGAGTACACCCCTTAGTGAAAGTTCCTGAAGTGTCAATATTTTGTGTGGCCACCATTATTTCCCAGAACTGCCTTAACTCTCCTGGGCATGGAGTTTACCAGAGCTTCACAGGTTGCCACTGGAATGCTTTTCCACTCCTCCATGACGACATCACGGAGCTGGTGGATATTCGAGACTTTGCGCTCCTCCACCTTCCGCTTGAGGATGCCCCAAAGATGTTCTTTTGGGTTTAGGTCTGGAGACATGCTTGGCCAGTCCATCACCTTTACCCTCAGCCTCTTCAATAAAGCAGTGGTTGTCTTAGAGGTGTGTTTGGGGTCATTATCATGCTGGAACACTGCCCTGCGACCCAGATTCCAGAGGGAGGGGATCATGCTCTGCTTCAGTATTTCACAGTACATATTGGAGTTCATGTGTCCCTCAATGAAATGTAACTCCCCAACACCTGCTGCACTCATGCAGCCCCAGACCATGGCATTCCCACCACCATGCTTGACTGTAGGCATGACACACTTATCTTTGTACTCCTCACCTGATTGCCGCCACACATGCTTGAGACCATCTGAACCAAACAAATTAATCTTGGTCTCATCAGACCATAGGACATGGTTCCAGTAATCCATGTCCTTTGTTGACATGTCTTCAGCAAACTGTTTGCGGGCTTTCTTGTGTAGAGACTTCAGAAGAGGCTTCCTTCTGGGGTGACAGCCATGCAGACCAATTTGATGTAGTGTGCGGCGTATGGTCTGAGCACTGACAGGCTGACCCCCCACCTTTTCAATCTCTGCAGCAATGCTGACAGCACTCCTGCGCCTATCTTTCAAAGACAGCAGTTGGATGTGACGCTGAGCACGTGCACTCAGCTTCTTTGGACGAATAATGCGAGGTCTGTTCTGAGTGGACCCTGCTCTTTTAAAACGCTGGATGATCTTGGCCACTGTGCTGCAGCTCAGTTTCAGGGTGTTGGCAATCTTCTTGTAGCCTTGGCCATCTTCATGTAGCGCAACAATTCGTCTTTTAAGATCCTCAGAGAGTTCTTTGCCATGAGGTGCCATGTTGGAACTTTCAGTGACCAGTATGAGAGAGTGTGAGAGCTGTACTACTAAATTGAACACACCTGCTCCCTATGCACACCTGAGACCTAGTAACACTAACAAATCACATGACATTTTGGAAGGAAAATGACAAGCAGTGCTCAATTTGGACATTTAGGGGTGTAGTCTCTTAGGGGTGTACTCACTTTTGTTGCCAGTGGTTTAGACATTAATGGCTGTATATTGAGTTATTTTGAGGGAAGAATAAATTTACACTGTTATATAAGCTGCACACAGAGTACTTTTCATTGTGTCAAAGTGTCATTTTGTCAGTGTTGTCCCATGAAAAGATATACTTAAATATCTGCAGAAATGTGAGGGGTGTACTCACTTTTGTGATACACTGTATACAGTTATAGTCAGGTGTCCATATAGTGTATGTTTGATCATGTTATATATACAGTTATAGTCAGGCGTCCATATAGTGTATGTTTGATCATATTATATATACAGTTATAGTCAGGTGTCCACATACTGTATGTTTGACCATATTATATACACAATTAGGGTCAGGTGTCTACATAGTGCATGTTTGATCATATTATATACACAGTTATAGTCAGGTGTCCACATACTGTATGATTGGCTATATTATATACACAGTTAGGGTCAGGTGTCCATATAGTGTGTGTATGACCATATCATATACACAATTAGGTTCACGCGTCCACATTGTGTATGTTTGACCATGTTATATACACAGCTAGGGTTAAACCTAAGTTCCTGGAGTTGCTACTGCATCATTTTATTTATTTATTTAAATTCTCAGAACATGGTATAAATTTTTCTTCATTGCTAACTGGTCTGTAATTGTGTCTTTTTTCTTACCCAGCTAATAACTTGTGCAGTTTTAAAGAGGCATCTCATCTGGCTCTATACAGATGGATGGCGCTCTCCAATCAGGATCCTAGCCAACTTCTGCCCATGCTAATATGATTTGTGTGCCAGTTTTGACGGACTATAACTGAGTTGGATGCCTATAAAGCAAGACAGATGTGGAAGCAGCTGAAGTAAGTAATGCGCTACAGCGCTCTAATCTTCCTACATGCACGAGGCTCGTGAGAGCCCGACCTCTCGGCATGAGCAGTAAGTAACATTGTATCAAATCTCAGCTCTGCCATCCGGCTGGGCTGGGCACCTACATGAACAACGATTGCCTGTTGTTCACAGGGTGGGATGAGCCGGACCAGGTTTCTCATAACTGGTGCAGTTACGACCTCTGCTGGCTGACTGATGGCGCTTGCAGAGTGCAGAATTGGGGAATAATGCTGATCAGGGTCTGAAAGCTGATCTGCATATGAACTCGCCTCGTGCAGGTGAAAAGATGCAGTCGGTACTGCACACGTCGGAGGGGGCGTGTGTCAGTTGCGAAGCTCCTCAGTCAGCAGTGGGGGGTTGTATCGGTAGAGGTGAAGCATAACGCAATCAGAGTGATTGGATATGAATAGATAGGGGAGAAAAAATCAGAGAAAAAGAGAAAAAAAACCCACTTTCAATTTAGTCATTTCCAATTCTTTACTGCTTTTATCACATCCTTTGATGTGTCCGGCTGCTGTTGCTGACCAGTTATAGATTTTTCAGAGAGCCCTAGAATGTACACACATGAGCAGACAGTAGGAGTTGCTGTTTCAGGTGCAAGCAGGGGACTTAAATCCCCCTCAGACACAATCTGTAGAGTCCCCTGGCCAGAAAAGTGTCTCCACTGTGACTCTAACCTGCATCTTACTGCTAGTGGGCCAGCAAACTAGACTGCTACCAAGTATTCAATACAGAGTCTGAATACTTTTGTGAATACAAGATTTCAGATTTGATTAGATTTGATAGTATGACTCTCGATTTAAACAATATTGCCTTGCAGGCTACACAAGACAGGAATAAAAAGCTGGACCCATTTTTACGATAACGTAGAAACATGCTTTAATTAAAATGGTTTACTAATGGAGGACTTACACCGATCAGCCATAACATTAAAACCTCCTCCTTGTTTCTACACTCACTGTCTATTTTATCAGCTCTACTTACCATATAGAAGCACTTTGTAGTTCTACTGTACAATTACTGACTGTAGTCCATCTGCATGCTTTGTTAGCCCCCTTTCATGCTGTTCTTCAATGATCAGGTCTGTCCCAGGACCACTACAGAGTAGGTATTATTTGGGTGGTGGGTCATTCTCAGCACTGCAGTGACACTGACATGGTGGTGGTGTGTTAGTGGATAAGACACAGCAATGCTGATGGAGTTTTTAAACACCTCACTGTCACTGCTGGACTGAGAATAGTCCACCAACCAACAGTATCCAGCCAACAGCGCCCCGTGGGCAGCGTCCTGTGACCACTGATGAAGGTCTACAAGATGACCAACTCAAACAGCATCAATAGATGAGCAATCGCCTCTGACTTTACATCTACAAGGTGGACCAACTAGGTAGGAGTGTCTAATAGAGTGGACAGTGAGTGGACACAGTATTTAAATACTCCAGCAGTGCTGCTGTGTCTGATCCACTCATACCAGCACAACACACACTAACACACCACCACCATGTCAGTGTCACTGCAGTGATTAGAATGTTCCACCACCTAAATAATACCTGCTCTGTAGTGGTCCTGTGGGGGTCCTGACCATTAAAAACAGTGTGAAAGCAGGCTAAAAAAGTATGCAGAGAAACAGATGGACTACAGTCAGTAATTGTAGAACTACAAAGTGCTCCTATATGGTAAGTGGAGCTGATAAAATGGACAGTGAGTGTAGAAACAAGGAGGTGGTTTTAATGTTATGGCTGATCGGTGTATAGTCATGTGCTTAATCATAAAAAGTTACAGTTTAGCCAAAGCTGCTTTAAGACAAATAGACAGAGATGAATTGCAGTTGGATTTGATAAATGGATCCATTTGCACTGTCAAATCTGAATGACAAGGGATTATATTTGGGTGCACACCAAGTTCACTGTTTGGATAAATTCAGGATGATGAACTGTAAAAAAAACCAAAAAAAAAACCATGATGGTTTGTTGTCCACTGTGCTGAAAAGACACTTAGTGATAAATAGTCTGCTGTCAAAACACCATTTATTTATTTAATTATTTTTTTCTACTAAAGGCTATGAAAAATAACTGAAATGTCATCAGTTCTATAAGACTATGTACCATTACAGCATTGATCCCACCAGACTTTCAATCCTTGACTGCTGAACATGAAAACATGTCTGTCCTTGAATAAAACACCCACCACCAAGTTCTTTGCTGCTTTTGAAGGCTTAGAAATGCTTATTAGAAGCAAATTTTCAAGGCAAAGCAGCCTCACACAAATCTAGATCACCATGAGCGCATCCTAGAATCAGCTGAAAAAAAACTGACACCTTCGGAAACTGATGAAATATTATGAGATGTTTTATTTAAGTTTAGTTTCACCTCAGCAGCAATTTGGGATGTAACCCCTTTCTGTTTTAGCATGACAATGATGGCACATTTAATGCAAGCTCTATAACAGTTTGGTTTGGTGTGAAAAGCTTGGGTTGCCTGGACAGAACCTTGTCCACAGCCCTGTTCTTTTATTGCCTACATGTCTAAGGGATGAATTGGTAGGTTGCCTGACCTCATAAGTGCTCTTGTGGCTGTAAAAATCAGTCCTTTGAGTCTTCTTATAAAATCTGGTGAAAAACCAACACAGAAAAGTTGAGGCTTTATTAGCAGTAAGAGGCGAACTTAACTAATAAATTAAATAAATAAATTATTATTATTATTATTATTATTATTATTATTTGTAATAATAATAATAATAAATGAATAATAATAATAATAATAATAATAAAAGTAGTAATAATACATTAATGAAATAAATACATATTAATAATAATAAATGAATAAAATAAATAAATTAATAAATACTACTACTACTTACAACAACAACAACAACAACAATAATAATAGTAATAATAATAAAGTTGAGGCTTTATTAGCAGTAAGAGGTGTACTTAACTAATACATTAAATAAATAAATAATAATAATAATAATAATAATAAATAAGATAAATAAATTAACAAATATGAATATTATTAATGATAAATGAATAAAATAAATAAATGAATAAGTACTAATATTAGTAATAATAACAATAACAGCAATAATAATAAATATAATAATAATAATAAAAGTAATGATAATAAATGAATAAAATAAATACATATTAAAAATAATAAATGAATAAAATAAATAAATTAATAATACCAATACTACTACTACTACTACTACTACCAACAACAACAACAGTAATAGTAATAATAGTAAAAATAATAAAGTTGAGGCTTTATTAGCAGAAAGAGGTGTACTTAACTAATAAATAAAATAAATAAATAATAATAATAATAAATAAATAAAATAAATAAATTAACAAATACCAATATTAATAATAATAAATGAATAAAATAAATAAATGAATAAATAATAATATTAATAATAATAACAATAACAGCAATAATAATAACTAAATTAAATAAATACATATTAATAATAATAAATAAACCAATTAAAAACAGCAATAATAATAAAAATAATAGTAGTAGTAATAATAAAAGTAACAATAAATTAATTAAATAAATACATATTATTATTATTATTACTTTTATTATTATTAATAATAATAATAATAATGATAATAATAATAATAATAAATATATAAAAATTCAAATCATATAAAAAATGCAAATCATTAGATGTTTGAATCCCAAATTCACAAAATCTCGTTTACATTCAGAACAGAGGAGCAAACAAATCCATCTGTGCTCACATGATAAACTTGAGACGAGAACATTTAGACAAGCACTAAAATATGAAGTAGCTCTCGTGATGAGATTTAGAATTAAATGCTTTGAGGTGTGGCGGCGCTTCGAGAGGCTGCAGTGAAGGTTTGGCAAGGACGAGAATACAGATACGGGTGACGTAGGATAATTGCCTCTTGTGCTGTGTGGGGTGAAGAACAGAGCATAAAGGACACGGTTTTGTCTCTGCTATTTATTATTATTTCACCAAAGGGGTTGGATTAAGTCTGACACTAAAGAAACAAAACGCTAAAGTACACTTGTGGTCCTCTCGTGTGGCCTTAAAAGGGTTATTACAGGTAATAATCATTAAAACTATCTAAGAATACTCATTTGCATGAAAATGGAATGACCGCTAGTGTTCTTCCATTTATAATCTCAAATCAGAAAAAGTTGGGACAGTATAGAAATGCAAAAAAAATGACAATTACTTGGACTTATTTTATGTTTTGTCTGGTCAACTTCATTTCATTTGTTAATAAACATCCATTCCTGCATTTCAGGCCTGCAACACGTTTCAAAAAACGTTGGGACGGTAAAGCATTTACCACTTTGTAATGTTGCCGTTTCTTCTCACTACACTTAAAATAGGTTTTGTCTTGTTAAAAAATGGATGTTCCTGGAAAAGTTGTCTTGAAAGAAGCAGATGTTGCTCTAAAATATGCTGCCATTACAGATGTGTAAATTAGTAGAAATCTTTGCTCCTCAAAGACTCCTCTCACCTGTTGACAACACCTGTTTAAAATCACACTTTTTATTATTTTATTTATTTATTTTGCATTTTTTATACTGTCCCAATATTTTCTGATTTGGGGTTTACCCAGCCTGCGGTCATATACAATTACCCAACTGCATTTCACCAAATAATAATAATAATAATAACAGCAATACTAATAAAAATAATAATAATAATAAAATAAATTAATTAATTAAATAAATAAATGTATTATTATTATTGTTATTTATATATATTATTAATAATATATGCATTAATAATAACATGCAGTTGGACTAACACAACGCCCCCTTCGACACGTGTGCAGTAACCAACCACTTCTTGTCACCTGCACGAGGCGGGTTCATACAGGAGAGTCACTCACCAATCTCCATTATTTCATTAGTTCTATGGAAACCCAACGTTTAGGCCTATCGTTGTTTGTACAGGCGCCCAGCCTGCTCGTAGCAGAGCTGAGATTCGAAATCATGAGTCTGAGATCTTTTTCCTTAGTAAGCCTTTTACAGTACATCTTTGAACTGCCAATGCTAGTCTATAGACTCTGAATGGCAATGGCTGCATTTTCTGGTTAGACTAGTTGTCTGCAAACTCACGGTCATGTGGTACACGTGAAAGCAAAATAGAATGAAAATTTCTCTACAAAGTATAAACAATAAAGTAACCAAAACAAAAATAAATAAATAAATAAAACTTTATTCACACCGAGTGTGTCTACTGTTTATGACAATGACTGCCAGAAGTACTTTATTATAAACGACTGAAGGGATGGAGTGATACCTAATGGACACTGACATGTTTGGGTAACGTGTATATACGCCCCGCGGGGCTCTGCAAATAAACGGTAAAGACCATTTTAAACAATGAGCGATGATGTTCAGTACACTGTCACCAAGCACAGAATGAATAATGTCAACCCTGTTGACGAGCCAGTTTGATACAACGAATCAGTGATACAAGAGCCAGGGTGAAAAATTAGCCGCGTCTGTGTTTAACATCAGAATGTTATGATTAATTGACACGTTATAAAAGAACAATTCAGGCCATGAATGTTAATCTTAAATAGAGCATCGACTTTCCCTAAAGACCTAATGATCACATATTAGTGCAAAAAGAGCTTGTATTGCATTTAATTACATATAATTATTTAATTTTATATATATATATACACACACACACACATATATACAGTATATATATATATATATATATATATAAATTATATAGCAATATATAGCAATCACTGATATATATGGAATGAAAAACAATGTATATGGAATGAAAAACGATATACATTCCATATATGTTTCATTCTATATATATCGCTGTTCATTCCATATATATATATATATATATCAGTTTTCATTCCATATATATTGCTGTTCATTCCATATATATATCAGTTTTCATTCCATATACTGTATATCTGTTTTAATTTTATATATATTAGTTTAATTCCATATATATCTGTTTTAATTTAATATATATCAGTTTCATTCTATATATATTGCTGTTCATTCCATATATATATCAGTTTTCATTTCATATACTGTATATCTGTTTTAATTTTATATATATTAGTTTCATTCCATATATATCTGTTTTAATTTCATATATATATATATCAGTTTCATTCATTATATATATATATATATATATATATATATCTGTTTTAAATTCATATATATCAGTTTCATTCTATATATACGTTTTAATTTCATATTTATCAGTGTCATTCCATATATATCAGTTTTAATTCCATATATCTCAGTTTCATTCCATATATATCGTTTTAATTCGATATACAGTATATTGGTTTTCATTCCATATATATCGGTTTTAATTTCATATACATCAGTTTCATTTCATATATATCAGTTTTAATTCCATATATATTGGTTTTCATTCCATATATATCGGTTTTAATTTCATATACATCAGTTTCATTCCATAGATATCAGTTTTAATTCCATATATATTGGTTTTCATTCCATATATATCGGTTTTAATTTCATATACATCAGTTTCATTCCATATATATCAGTTTTAATTCCATATATATTGGTTTTCATTCCATTACTTTTGTAATTGTCGTGCATTGTCGTGTTAAAAAATGCATTTTTTAAAACCTGATTACTAGCCCTAATCTGCCCTATCCCAACTTTTTTGGGATGAGTTGCAGGTCCAAAATAAAATGACCGTAGTTGACCATACAATATATATATTTTTAATGCATTTAATGCCTTTTTCTTCCCATTTTTAGCCATTTTTCTTTTCAATTTTTTACCCGACTGCATTAGGCTTCCCCTCTATTGGTGCTGACCCCCACCCCTGATTGAAGAGAGCGAACTGACACACTCCCCCTCTGACACGTGTGCAGTACCTGACTGCATCTTTTTATCTGCACGAGGTGAGTTCTCATGCCAATCAGCCTTGTGCACGGAGAGCCACACCCTGATCAGCATTATTCCCCTACTCTGTGCAGACGCCATCAATCAGCCAGCAGAGGTCGTAATTGCACCAGTTATGAGGTCTCTATCCTGCTTTCTACCTGGATGATCAACAGCCAAACGTTGTTTATACAGCTGCCCAGCCCAGCCAGATGGCAGAGCTGAGATTCAATACAATGTATTCGAAATCCCAGCTCTGTAATTATAAAATAAATGTAAGAACAAAATAGCTAAACGATGCTCATAATATACTGGCTTGACCACAAAGCGTCCAGGTTCAGTCGTCTAAAACTCAAGAGGTCCTGAAACTGAAGGAGGGAAGAACACAAGACCGGATCCTTTCCGGCTTTGAGTGTTTCTCAAAAGAGCAGAGGAAGTCGTTCTGGTCCTTGTTTTTGTCATCTAGGAATAACGGAGAGTGGAGAAACATAAACGTGTCTATAATCCACCCTTACAAGCCTCCTTCCCATCTTATTTCCCAGTCCCTCTTTTTCCCCAGCAGGACCCCTAATTGTCGTCAGTGGAATGTGGACCAATTGGACTTATTAAAGCTAAGTGTATGTGTGTGTATAGGGGTGTGGGGGTTTCATATTGCTTATTATATTGGGTAGTGCTGTCGTCTCACAGCAAGAAGGTCCTGGGTTCAATCCCCAGGCGGGGCTGCCTGAGTCCTTTCTGTGCGGAGTTTGCATGTTCTCCCCGTGCCTGCATAAGCTCCGGGAGCTCCAGTTTCCTCCCACAGTCCAAAAACATGCAGTCAGGTTAGTTGGAGACAATGAATTGCCCTGTAGGTGAATGGGTGAATGGATGTGTGTGTGTGTATACGTGTGTCTGCCCTGCAATGGACTGGCACCCCGTCCAGGGTGTTTCTGTGTGCCTTATGCCCATTGAAAGGTTGGGATAGGCTGAAGCACTCCCCCCGTGACCCTGACTGGATAAGCGGTTAAGAAAGTGAGTGAGTAATTAGATGGAAGGATGGAGAGGGTGGCGCAGTGGGTAGCCCTGTTGCTTCACATCAAGAAGGACCTGGGTTCGATTCCCCGGGTCTCTTCTGTGTGGAGTTTGCTCCCACAAGTCCAATGACGTGCAGTCAGGTCAACTGGAGCTACAATGAATCAGACCACACGACCCTGATCAGGATAAGGCGTCGGTTAAACAGACATCAGTGAATAATTAGATGGACACCAGACTTGTTAGATGTGTCCTGGGAGTCTCTGTGCCTTGGGAGTGGTGTAAAAAGGGCAAGCCGTAGCCTAGTGGTTAGGGTTCTGGACTAGTAATCGAAAGGTCGCTGGTTCAAGCCTCACCACTGCCAGGTTGCTGCTATTGGGTCCTTGAGCAAGGCCCTTAACCCACCATTGCTCAGACTGTATACTGTAACTGTACTGTAAGTCGCTTTGGATAAAGGCGTCTGCTAAATGCTGAAAATGTAAATGTAAATGTAAAAAGGGGGTAAAAGGAGGGGATTCAGTTCCTGGGTGCTTTAAAGACTCCCCTGGGTTGTTTTACTCCCAGTAGGTCTGTGTGTCTTACTGCAAACACATAAGGCTAGACGTCAGAGCGTGCAGTCTTTTTTTTCCACACTTAAAAATAGTATTCCTGTCAGAATCATATTTTACACAAAAGCAAACCAAAGCACTCCAGAGCGAGAACGATTGAACTTAAAACTTTAAAAGTTAATGGCTGAAATGGTGCTCTTAGCCTTTTGTTTAGTCCGCTGTAGACGTGTGGTCAAAAAATGTATAAAAAGGTCATGGTGAGATGACGAGCAACACCGCCTACACAGACCACAGCGTGTATTTCCAGAATATTGAAGAATTACTTTTATAGCAAAAAGGAATGAGAAACCAGTGAACAGGCAGCTTCAGGGACGTCAGATCTGATGATGCCTGTCTGAAAAACGCAGCCCAACGTTCCTCATGAATTCCAAATCAGTGCAAATTAGTTAACGTCCGAAATGCACTGCAAATAGAACTTAGTTAACCAGTGATGAGAGAGAAGTGGCTGAGCATGTTGGTTGGTGCAGACCTTTAAAGCGTATGGTGCCACTTCCATCCCCAGGACATTATATGTATTAATGTTTATATAATTAACTTTAAAATGCATTTTTAATTGAGCAAAGTGTCCTGCACATTGATCTAATTGGATATATAATTTAAAACGTTAATAAAAACGTCCTTTAACACTGAAAAATAAGTATTTTATCTTTTTTTTTCTTGCAGTGTTTGGTGATTCCATATCCCATCTATGTTTTTCATATTTATTTTCCATAAGAAATTTACAACCCCAAATCAGAAAAAGAGTTTTTTACATTTACTTTGACTTTTATATGATTGCAGACAGGATGAACCTGAGATATTTCATGTTTTGTCTGTTCAACTGTGTTTTTTTGTATTAATAGATATCCATTCCTGCATTTCAGGCCTGCAACACATTCCAAAAAAAGTTGGAACAGTTGGAACAGTAAAGCATTTACCACTTTGTAATGTTGCCATTCCTTTTCACCACACTTAAAAGACGTTTTGGCACCAAGGATACCAAACGTTAGTTTAAGCTATTCTATATACTATCTGTTCTTCTACAGACTGCTGTTTAACTATTTTTATTTATTCACTCGGTTCATTGTTAATTTCTAAAGAATTTAGGAATAACCAATTGCCTGGATTGTATTCTGTCACAATTTGGAAATGGCAGAAGTGTAAACACAAAGTTATTTTTTTTTTACTGACAAGGGTTGTGTGTTTTTGCGTTTTTTAAAAATAAATGTTAAATTTTTAACAGAATTGTAATTATTTTTAAAATTTTAATTCTCTGAACTCCTCGGTTCGAAGCTCGGTGTTGCCATCGGCCGGCTGGGTGCCATCTGGCGGACATAATTGGCAGTGCCTGCAGCAGATACTAACTGGCCACCATATCTGCAGGGTGGGGACCGGACTATGTGTGGGTGGGTGGGTCTTCATACGCTGTGTAAGGACCCTGATTGGCAGAAGAGACGTTCATGCAGAAAGCACGGGAGAGAAGAGGAGGGCTGTACACGTGTGAAAAAGGCGTGGGCGGTGGCGTGCTCTCCTTGGATGCGATCTGGTGTCTCTCAGCAGCGGAAGACAAGAATTGAGTGCGCTAAATCGGGAGGAAAAATGGGGAGAAAATGCATTAAAAAAAATTTTTTAATTATATTTGTCAAGATTTTTAGACCATAATTGGAATTTATACAGTTTTTTTGCAAGTTAATGTAATTCACAGCTAAATAGTTTACTTTTATAAATTTTACATAACTTTATAATGATATCATATAATATATTCTATTATTATTGTTACTGTTAACTGAATTATAAGTTATTATGACTAGTTACTTTAAAGAGAAACAGAAACTGTAAACTGGGATCTGCTGAATTACTGTAATTCCTTTTATAGTAATTGAAACCTTTTAACCACTACAATACATTTTAAAGTAAATCTTTTGAGTTTTTATTTGTATTTATTTATTTTTTGTATTTACAGATACAAGACTTGAGGAAGGAACGATGAAAGACAGAACACATTGAAATGCAGGTAAAAAATTTTTTTTCACGTTTTAAGACCTTATTTTAGTGGTACATATCTGTCTTTTATTCAAGACACTTGTTTTGCATGTAGGCTTATTTATTTCATAATTATTTATTTATTAATACATTTTAGTGTCTATATACTGTAGGTATAAAGTCGGGAATCAGGAGTATGTCTGTTTCTTGATAAAATTCTTGCCAAAAAAAATTTAATTATATGCCAATATAAATTGCCAAAAAATTGGATTAAGACACCCACAGCAGGTGATAGTACACGTAAACTAAGAATGCTCCTCTGGCTCACATTACATTTATCCCCTTAATGCATAACTTGTAGCATTAAGCTAATAATAAAAGTCCATGTAATTAAGTTCACAGGGTCGGCTGTAGGCCGTATGGTGCATTAGTCATTGGCTTTTTATGTAAATGTTCCTCTTGAGCTTTGTATTATTAGTAGTAAAAGTTTTTGGTTTCCCTTTGGCACCAATATTTATACAAGAGCTAAAAAATTAATTGACTAATTCAAAGAGCATTCCAAGAGGACAGGCAAGGAAAAAAAGTGAGACAAATCTCAGTACTAGTACACTTTCCAAGTTGTTGTAAGAAACAATGTAATAAACATATGCAAAATAGCTAAAAACAGAATTTATTACATTGCTAAACTGGTGTTGATCCATAACACATAAGCATTTCATAGATTTTGATAGACTATTGTGATAATATGCTTACAATAAGCCATGAAGAGCTAGTAAGCTCAGATCAAGGTCTGCTTTGCAGTCATTACTTCAATTCATCCCAAAATTGTTGAATGAGCTTGAAGTCAGAAATGTTTACTGCCAGTACAGTTTTTTACACACCCATGGAATATTTTTTCCCCAGTGTGTCATCAGTGTAAAATGAAATAGTCACTGCTCACAAATGAAAACATGACACACTCCCTTACTAAATGGCAAGCATTTTATGATACTATTGTTGCAGTGGTAAAACACAATCTGCTGTTGTAGTTCACGTTGTTTTCTGTGTTCTGTGTTAAGTCAAATTTTTCGTTAAGGCCTTTTTTTTGTTGGCAGCTCACTCTTCTTTATTTTCCTCTAGTTCTGTCTAGTTTGTTTTAACCCTGTCTTGTTTGGATGCAATTGTACTTTATTGTTTGTCTTATGGGGGCGGCACAGTGGTTCGGTGGGTAGCACTGTCGCCTCACAGCAAGAAGGTCCTGGGTCCATCTGATTTCCACCTTTTTGGACCGCTCAGAGAAGCTTTAAGGGGAAGAAGATTTTTATGTGATGATGATGTGGAAGCAGCAGTGCATCAGTGGCTACACGCTCAACCAAAAACATTTTTTGCTGATGGCATTAAAAAGTTGGTATGACACTGAGAACATGCATTGGAACAGGACTGTGTAGAAAAGTGATGTAATTTGTTTTTAAAATTCTTAATATATAGAGTTTTAAAAAGTGCGGAAACTTTTTGAAGAACCCTTGTATCTCGTTTGTACAAGTCTGTACTTGTATGCTTCTACCTTAGCTGGTACCTGCCTGTGATGTCCATGGCTTTTTTCCAAGGTATGTCTGCCTGACACAGTCCACCGACCCTCTTCTTATTCGCCCATACTTTGGCACCTGTAATTCACACGTGAGGCCACTCTTGAGCATGGAGAGTCAGAATTTCAGCACTGGTGTGATTTTTTGCAGTAATGTAAGAATACACATTCATCCACAACCCAATGGTCTGCTTTACATTAAAATGTAATACTTTTCATTATTCAATAATATATTCCAACCATCATCTCTTGGTCTTTTCAACTAATATTTTAACCAGTGATTTATCTTCACTGTTTGCTCCCAGAGCGAGCTGAGATCAAGTGGTGGTTGTAGATCTCAGATGTTCTGTGATATTGTAATACAGATTATCAGTGGAAAATCTTCAGACTGAAGCTATTTGAACTGAAATGATCAAACTGTACTTTTGTTGATTCTGAACGGCACAGGGAAATGCCAGGGTGGCTTGACAAAATGCTGCTAGGAAAACAAGGAATGCTGCATTTTTTTTCCTGCTAAAATTACTGGCTCAAATGTCACCTTAAAAAAAAACAATAAAATAAAAAAACATCACTATAAATTAAATATTAAAAGAGTGTGGACAAAAAAAGTTGAAATAAATTAGCAATAGTCTAGCACTATTATTTCTATTATCTGTAGAGTATGTATTATATGTATGTGTGAATAGTATAGACAAACATTTTAAAATGCTTCCCTGTAGAAAATAATAATAATAATAATAATAATAATAATAATAATAATTTGTGAAAGAACATTAAGTGATATTCTTGAAGTATACAATGTAAGTTGGAGAATACAAATGTGTGCCACTTTTTAAAAATCACACCCAGCATTTATGGCATAGCTCAAAAAACATGTAGGCAAAATAATATATGATTATGCGACCCCAAATCAGAAAAAGTTGGGACAGTATGAAAAATGCAAATAAAATAAAAATGCAGTGTGTCTTACATTTACTTTGACTTTTATTTGATTGCAAAAAGTTGTTTTGTCTGCTCAACTTCATTTCATTTGTTAATATACCTCCATTCTTGCATTTCAGGGCTGCAACACATTCCAAATAAGTTAAGACGGGGCAATTCACGGCTAGTGATGAGATCAAAAACATAATAATGATGTGATTCCAAACAGGTGATTGTAATCATGGTTTAGTACAAAAGCAGCATCCAGGAAAGGCTGAGTCTTTGATGAGCAAAAATGATCAGAGGATCTTCAGTTTGTCAACAAATACTTGAGAAAATGGTTGAAATGTTTAAAAACAATGTACCTCAAAGAAAGATTGGAAGGGATTTGCATATTTCTCCTTCTACAGTGCATAATATCATTAAACCATTTAAGGAATCAGGAGGAATTTCAGTGTGTAAAGGCCAAGGGTGCAACAATATCTGATATAATCACATGGGTGAGGGATTACTTGGCAAACCTTTGTCAAGCACTACAATACAGAGTTACATGCACAAATGCCACTTAAAATTTTACTGTGCAAAAAAGAAGCCTTATGTTAATCATGTTCCGAAGCGCCGTCGACTTCTCTGGGCTCTGAGGCATCTAGGATGAACCATCACACAGTGGAAACGTGTATTATGGTCAGATGAATCATTTCAGCTCTATTTTTAAGAAAGAATTGATGCTGTGTGCTCCGAATCAAAGACGAAAAGCACCATCCAGACTGTTTTCAGCAGCAAGTCCAAAAGCCAGGGTCTGTCATGGTGTGGGGCTGTGTCAGTGCCCTTGCCATTTACAAAGGTCATTTACACTTCTGTGATGGCAGCATTAATGCAGAAAAGTACATTAAGATCTTAGAGCAACATGTGCTGCCTTCAAGACGTCGTCTTTACCAGGGACGTCCATGCATTTTTCAACAAGACAATGCAAAACCACATGCTGCACACATTACAAAGGCATGGCTGCAGTCCTGACCTGTCCCCAATAGAGAATTTTGAAGCAAAAAATGCAACAACGACGACCCCGTACTGTTGCACATCTTAAGACGTGTTTGCAGGAAGAATGGGACCAAATAAAAGCTGAAACACTAAATCACTTGGTATCCTCAGTGCCAAAACGCCTTTTAAGTGTGGTGAAAAGGAATGGCGACATTACAAAGGGGTAAATGCTTTACTGTCCCAACTTTTTGGGGGAATGTGTTGCAGGCCTGAAAAGCAGGAATGGATGTTTATTAATAAATGAAATGAGGTTGAGCAGATAAAACATGAAATATCTCAGGTTCATCATGTCTGCAATGAAATAAAAGTCAAAGTAAATGTAAGAAACTCTGTGTTTTTCTTTTATTATTATTAGCATTTTCCATGCTGTCCCATCTTTTTCTGATTTAGGGTTGTATAACCAGAATAGACAAGGTAAAGGGAGGGAACTAGGATACTTAGAATTGTGACTTCAATTGATGCTCTGATGTTGGTGAGATGGTTCAGACTGAGCCCCTTAGCTCCCATAATGTAAAATCCAATTTTGGTAGTAGACAGAGCCCACAGCTAACATAAGAGTGTTTTTATATCAACAAAGGATGGCACTTCTTATTGATGTGTATAGCTTTTGAAGTAGTGTTCACTTATCTATAGAGTCTTTCTGTGTGAATCTGTGAATCATATGGCGGATAAAAAAGGCCCACTGGGGGTTCCTTTGGGCTTTTTAAAACCTGTTACCCACATTAGGCACCTAGACTCATTATCAGCAATTATATTTCACACACTAAAATCAGATTAATAAGACATCCCATAATACATTTTCTAGATAGCCCTTAGGCCACAGATCACACAACCACACTTACACCTTATACTCTCTGGTCCCTTCATTAATCGGCCATTGCTACTGACACCGCTGCTTCCCTTACCACTCAACAGCATAGTTTTCCATGATATCTCACTCATTTCGTCCCCATCTCCCTCAGCAGTTTCATCCATTTTCATGTCTTGGCACCTTGGTTATGACTTATTAAAAAGCTTATTCATTTTTAAAATCTCCATTTGCTACAATGCAAGAAGGGATAATTGTATAAAGCCTCTTTTTATCTTTGAATGTAAGCGAGCAAGATGTTCTTCAGGGATCTCTGAGTAACGATGATAAGGATGATGGTTGTGGTGTTCAGTGACCTTTGTAAGACCAGGCCACATGTAATACCATCACATATTACTTATTTATTTGTACATATCCATATACATATTATTATTAATATTATCATTTATGAATATACAGGCGACACAAAAGCCAATGGGTTAAATTGTTATAAATAATAATAATAATAATAAAACACATATTTAACATTAAATGTACCTTCAAAATTAGCAGCATTTTTTTCTACTAACATTTCTGTCACTATGTTTTTTACATTATTTTTTTATAATAATAATGATGTTTTTTTTCTATTTAATTTTAATTTATTATTATTAGTATTATTATTATTATATTGTTAATCATAATTAAAATTATATTGTACTATATAATAATAATAGTTATTATTATTATTGATTTTCATGTTTTTGTTTTTTTTCTATTTTTTAATTTATATTAATTATTATTATTTTTTCTTTATTAGTATATTGTTAAATAAAATTAAAGTTATATAGAACTATATAATAATGATGATAATAATAATAATAATAATAATAATAATAATAGTAAAACACACATTTAACATTTAATTTACCTTTAAAAGCAGCATTTTGGACAATGCACCATTTTCTACTAACATTTCTGTCACTATGTTTTTGACATTATTTTTTTCTTCTTTTTATAATAATAATAATAGTTATTATTATTATTATTATTGATTTTTCAGTTTTTAGTTTTTTCTGTTTTAATTTGTATTTAAAATTATATAGAACTATATAATAATAATAGTTATTATTATTATTGATATTTTGTATTTATTTTTTATTATTATAATTTTTTCTTTATTATTATATTATTCATTATAATTAAAATTATATAGTACTATACAATAATAATGATAATAATAATAATAATAATAATAATAATAGTAAAACACATGTTTAACACTTAATTTACCTTTAAAATTAGCAGCATTTTGGACAATGCACCATTTTCTATTAATATTTCTGTCACTATTTTTTTTACATTATGATTTATTTATATTATTTATTATTATTATATTGTTAATTATAATTAAAATTATATAGTACTATATAATAATAATAATAATAATAACAATCAATCCAAATTAAAATAGTACAAAATTAAAACAATTTTTTTTCTTATTTATATTATTATTTATTCATTCATTTTATTTTATTTATTTTTTTTTTTTCAGTGACTGTGGGACAATTGATACTATAGGTAACATCAGATCACAAGTTTCCAGCATTATATTACATACAGATAATAATATACACAATCTACACATAAAATAATGGTGCATTAAGGTCATACAGGAGAATAATTATAACTACCTTTTAATTAAGAAGAAACCTGAGTCCTAAATGAAGTGCCAGCACTGAATATAATACTTTAACATAGCAACACTTTTTTTTATCTGTCCCAATTTCTTTATTCTGTTCATGTCTTTAAGGCTATGACAGACAGGATCTGTCAATTCAGTGAAATTATTCTACTAATCCCTTTTTCCAATTAAATAATACCTCCAAGGACTAGACTGATGCTACTAAAACTAAACATTCACAAGGACATAAATAAATGAAAACCTCTACATAGAGATTAAAAGTAGTCCTGACATGTACCTATGTGTTATCTAATAAAATAAATGAACTTGGTATATGATACAATAGAATAAAATGGTACAATTCAATGCTGTATTTTCTAACACAAGAACCTGTGGACATTGCACACATTCGATTTAATCGTTCTGCAGCACACAGTCTGTTGTCTCACCCACTTACACACTCCTTTAAGAAATAATTGTGGCCTACTGTGTGATTGTGAACAGTTTCTACCTCCTACCCTTTTCTTCCAATACACACGCATACACACATTCTACCTTCACATCTGCCTTCTTAAATCAATAAAATCCAAATAAATTTAATTCTTTTTTTTTTACAAATAAGAAGTGCCCTTTTCTTAGCAGCCTCTGTTTGTTCTCTGGCAAATCCTGTTCTAGCCTTGGCAATAGGCTTTATTCCAAACTACCTTGTAAAATAAAACCCAACAAATAAACCCATTAATGAATGATATGCCCTTATTTCAGACCATATGCCCTAAATAAGTGTTACTACATTAGCTGGACTTTAAATATTTAAGTTGTTAGTTGCATTAAATCCACCATCAGTGCAACTTTAATAACAAGCATCAGAATATAAGGTCTATAAATGAATGAAGAGGTGCACCTATCAGCCATAACATTAAAACCACCTCCTTGTTTCTACACTCACTGTCCGTTTTATCAGCTTCACTTACCATATAGAAGCACTTCATAGTTCTACAATTACTGACTGTAGTCCATCTATTTCTCTACATACCTTTTTAGCCGACTTTCACCCTGTTCTTCAATGGTCAGGACCCCCACAGGACCACCACAGTGCAGGTATTATTTAGGTGGTGGATCATTCTTAGCACTGCAGTGACACTGACATGGATCAGACACAGCAGCGCTGCTGGAGTTTTTAAATACAGAGTCCACTCACTGTCCACTCTGACATTCCTACCTAGTTGGTCCACCTGGTAGATGTAAAGTCAGAGACGATCGCTCATCTATTGCTGCTGTTTGAGTTGGTCATCTTCTAGACCTTCATCAGTGGTCACAGACCGCTGCCCACGGGGCGCTGTTGGCTGGATATTTTTGGTTGGTGGACTATTCTCAGTCCAGCAGTGACAGTGAGGTGTTTAAAAACTCCATCAGCATTGCTGTGTCTGATCCACCACACACACTAACACACCACCACCATGTCAGTGTCACTGCAGTGCTGAGAATGATCCACCAATCAAATAATACCTACTCTGTAGTGGTCCTGTGGGGGTCCTGACCATTGAAATACAACATGAAAGGGGGTAACAAAGCATGCAGAGAAACAGATGGACTACAGTCAGTAATTGTAGAACTACAAAGTGCTGATAAAATGGACAGTGTGTCTGATCCATGATCCACCACCATGTGTCTGAGAATAATACCTGCTCTGTGGGGGTCCTGACCATTGAAGAACAGGGTGAAAGCAGGCTAAAAAAGTATGAAGAGAAATAGATGGACTACAAAGTGCTTCTATATGGTAAGTGGAGCTGATAAAATGAACAGTGAGTGTAGAAACAAGGAGGTGGTTTTAATGTTTAACGTTATGGCTGATCGGTATATATATATATGCGTGTGCGTGTGCGTGCCCTGTGATGGACTGGCAACCTCTGGAGTGTTTCCTACCTTTCGCCCAGTGAGTCGGACCCACTGTGACCTTTTATAGGATCAAGCGGAGGTAAAACAAACAATGAATGAGTGAATAATAGTCAAATTGACTTATTATTTTACACCAGTCTTAGGATGGTGTTTAGTTTTACATTCTGTCTTCTTATTTTTAATCAAATCATTCCGACCCAAAGTCATTTTGACCTCAATTACAGTGTTGAACTGTATTTCATTATCGTACGCTGACCAGACCAGTCACATCCAGCTTTATTAAAACCCTTTGTTACCATCCTTTACATCATAGCAAGCTAGTCAGCGTTCTATATGAGGAGATCAGATTAGTATGAGTATGAGAATTAAATTGACTTCTGCAAACGTTCAAGCTGCTCACTGGTTCAATCAAAGCACTGCATATCTGGTTTCCTATTAGCGACTCTTACTAATAACCTACGCTGGAGGCAATCTATGAACCCATCTGATACACACTAGTGCAAAAATTCAGCACTCAAAAAGACAGCGGTTGGCATCCGCACCTCCAGACACATACAAAAGCTTCCCGCCGTGCTGGGTCCTAAAGTAAAAGGTAGATTGTCTCATTTTTTAGTGGCTTTCAATATTCTGCTATCTCTGCTTGTTTGCTTTATTTTGTATCTTATAAAAAGTCAAAGCCCAGTGGTGGTCATTAAGGGTTTGTTCTGAGAATTGTGTCCACTTCCACCGGAGGAAACATTCCCTGTTGGGTTTAACTGGAACAATGCTGGAAAAAGAATGAGCCAAGTGGCCCTACTTAAACCTGGGATGCTTGTCAGGGGAAAAGGCTTTTTAATTATTTAATGTTTTGGTTTTTTTTTTTTTTTTCCAACTTTATTTATTGAATTTTTAATAACATATTCATGTTCATAACATATTTAAGCAATAATACTATAATAAGACATTAATAAATAACACAATCAAGTGTATAAAGTGGCATAAAAAAAACTAATAAATAAATGAATAAATAATAAGACATTTAAAAAAAAACTTTTAAATAAATAAATTAGTTAAATAGGAATAATTAAAAAAAAATTAAATAAGATAAAAAAATTAAAATTACAAAACATAAATAATAATAAAAAAGCCTTATAATAAATGTTATGTAAAAAAAAAAAAATAATAAAAAAAAAATAAACATCAGCCAGCTCACCACGCATAATATCTATATTTATCTATAGTCAGTAAAACAACCAACTAGCCAGTAATGCACCAGTCCCAGCCTGTGTTCTTAAACTCGACTTAATAAGTGCTCTTCAAGGCAGTGTGCCACCTTACTCGACTAGGGCTACTTATACCACTTAGCATAGTAGTTATCACTCAGGAGTCCACCTCTTCACTGCATGGCTTTTCTGCTAGCATGCAATTATAATTTTCAACTGTATAACAACTATTATTTTTAACTTTTTTTTTTCAAACTATGTACGTATATTGCTAGCAGAAACAGTTTATATATATACACCGAACAGCCATAACATTAAAACCACCTCCTTGTTTCTACACACATTGTCCATTTAATCAGCGCCACTTACCATATAGAAGCACTTTGTAGTTCGACAGTTACTGACTGTAGTCCATCTGTTTCTCTGTGTGCTTTGTTAGCCCCCTTTCATGCTGTACTTCAATGGTCAGGACTCTCTGAGGACCTCCTCCTAGGTATTATTTGGGTGGTGGATCATTCTCAGCACTGCAGTGACACTGACATGGTGGTGGTGTGTTAGTGTGTGTTGTGCTGGTATGAGAGGATCAAACACAGCAGCGCTGATGGAGTTTTTAAACACCTCACTGTCACTGCTGGACTGAGAATAGTCCACCAACCAAAAATATCCAGCCAACAGCGCTCCATGGGTTCCAGCATCCTGTGACCACTAGGTCTAGAAGATGACCAACTCAAACAGCAGCAATAGATGAGCGATCGTCTCTGACTTTACATCTACAAGGTGGACCAACTAGGTAGGAGTGTCTAATAGAGTGGGCAGTGAGTGGACACGGTATTTAAAAACTCCAGCAGCGCTGCTGTGTCTGATCCACTCATACCCAGCACAACACACACTAACATGATACTTGCTCTGTGGGGGTCTTGAGGGGGTCCTGACCATTGAAGAATAGGGTGACAGCAGGCTAAAAATGTTAACTTGTAATGTTATGGCTGATTGGTGTATATGGTTCAAACACCACCACTGCCAGGTTGCCACTGTTGGGCCCTTGAGCAAGACCTTTAACCCTCAGTTGCTTAGATTGTATACTGTAAGTTGCATTGGACAAAATCATCTGCTAAATGCCAGAAATGTAAAAGTAAACAATCATGCAGTATCCACAAAAGACCTTGAATCTTTGAGGAGTAAAGATGATCAGAGGATCTCCAGTTTGTCAACAAATGTGTGAGAAAATGATTGAAATGTTTAAAAACAATGTACCTCAAAGAAAGATTGAATTGAATTTGCATATTTCTCCATCTACAGTGCATAATATCATTAAACCATTCAATGAAGGACATTGCACTGCATCAAGAACAGTCACCAATAGCTGATACAACCACATGGGGGGCGGCATGGTGGCTAAGTGGGTTGCACTGTTGCCTCACAGTGTAAAACATGACCGTAAAACCTCATAAACAAAACTACCACATGGGTGAGGGATTACTTTGGCAAACCTTTATCAAGCTCTACAATACAGAGTTACGTTCACAAATGCCACTTAAAAAGACTTATGTTAACCATTTCTAGAAGCGATGTCGAGTTTTCTGGGCTCGGAGGCATCTGAGATGGACCATCGCAGTGGAAACAATGCGGCAAAGATGTGCTTGCAGGAAGAATGTGAAAAATAAAATATAGTTAATTTTTTATTTTCCATACTGTGCCAACTTGAATTTTAAATCTTTAAAGTTATGTTTTTCATGCCAGCTATAGGGAAGTTATAACAAGGGTTCTTTTTTTTGTATGTGTGTGTGTGTGCGCTCAAATTTTCTAGACCAATACCGCAGAAACTGCGACCCCGCCAACCCTGACGGTGAGTAGAAGAACCCCCCACTGTTTTAAAAAATCCATCAATTCTGCAGGCCTTCAGAAGTTTGTGTCAGGCTGCCCTCAGACACATTACAAATACAAATAAACCAGACTAAAAGGTACACAGTTGCATCATTCAGGGTCATGTCTGTTTCTTAAACTTTACATTGCAAGAGAAGTAAATGATTCATAAGTATAAGGCTTGAAATGTCACTCGGTTTGGTGTTACATCTCGACCTGCCCCGGCACGGCACAAATAGACGCAAAGTGTCGTTCTATAAGAAATACACTATAAAGAATGTCATGTATCGCATTATATACGCATGGAAGGTCAGGACCTAGCTTTTATCACAGTAAGGCTCTAAATCATATATGTCTGACCAACTGCAGTGAAATAGAATGCCTTTATTTGTCCATTTTATCGGCTTTATTTACCATATAAAAGCACTTCGCAGTTCTACAATTACTGACTGTAGTCCATCTGTTTCTCTGCATGCTTTGTTAGCCCCCTTTCATGCTGTTCCCAGGACCACTACAGAGTAGGTATTATAAGGGTAGTGGGTCATTCTCAGCACTACAGTGACACTGACATGGTGGTGTTGTGTTAGTGTGTGTTGTGCTGGTGCTGGTAAGAGTGGCTCAGACACAGCAGCGCTGCTGGAGTTTTTAAATACCGTGTCCACTCATTGTCCACTATTTTAGACACTCCGACCTAGTTGGTCCACCTTGTAGATGTAAAGTCAGAGACGATCGCTCATCTATTGCTGCTGTTTGAGTTCTAGACCTTCATCAGTGGTCACAGGACGCTGCCTACAGGGTGCTGTTGGCTGGATGTTTTTGGTTGGTGGACTATTCTCAGTCCAGCAGTGACAGTGAGGTGTTTAAAAACTCCATCAGCGCTGCTGTGTCTGATCCACTCATACCACCACCATGTCAGTGTCACTGCAGTGCGGCGTCGTCGTCTACGTCTTCTTATCACCAATAGCTGATCGATGCTTTTTGCATATAAACGAACATCTGTAACAGCAGCACAAATGCTCGCGGGTGATCTACACACTCCACCATCATGTTATTTCTCTTTACTTTCGTTGCACAATGCCCACCGTTGATGGTGCAGGCTTAGTTCCCAAAAACTGGTGGAAACATGGGTCGGTTCTCTAAAAAACACCAAGGTTCGAAGAAACCCGAACAGAACCCGAACAGAACCGGTTCAGGAACCAGCGTTCTTTTGGTGGAAAAGCGCTATAAGGGGCAATTGTAACTTAGGTCACTAAACAATTATCTAAACTCTCAATTGCTTGCATTGTATCAGACACAATTGAAATCTGCCTCAGATAAAGGGATCTGCGATCATTATGTGTTTACTTTAGGTCAATCGCTCTTTAGTCCTGTTTGTTCTAAGTGTAAAATTGCCTCTATGAAAAATGGGATTTTACTACGCAACTCAAATGAGTTTATGCCAGCTTAGCCTATAAAGATTTTATAACCATGGCTAAAGTTCATAAAAATAAAGCCTCAAAGGAAGTGTGGTAAAATTGGATTTCATAGATGAGCTCCTGTTTTTGAGCTGCTATTCACACTTGATGCTAATCCAGATCTTAGAGCAAAGAATTAGAACGAATGAACTCGCTTATAAAAGAGTATTAACGCCAGAAGTCGCTAGATTATTTAATAAGGATTAGTTCATGTTACAGTTGCTTGTTTTATGCTAAACGAGAGAAATACCACTGTTAGCATGTGTGTCATTGTCTAAGTCGGTTAATGTATAAGTGCACTGTGAGCTGAAAGCTTAATGCCAGCTGCAGGAGGTAATTTCAGAACAACATGGCACATGATTAACTGCAGTCAATTTGCAATTAAATTTCATTGCCTCGTGCTCAGCTTGGCTAATGCATGACATAGCGTATCATTTTTATTGCGCAAAATGATTATCAATTGACTGCAATTGAAAATTTTTGCAAGAATGTAATTCATAATAAGTGTAATTGCTTTTTAATGACTGCGGACTTTCAGCGAGAGATAAACCGCGCGGACAAAATGTTTTTTTGCTTGTTTGCTTGGATGTTGTTGATGTATGTCTTTCACTTTGTGCACTGGAGCCCAGTTGGTGACATTTATATCAGAAGCATGTCTGTTTTTAATACAATCCATCTGAAAAACATTAACATTTTAATAATGTCAACAGTGGTAGATGGTGACATTCCTCAATTCCTAACAGTTGTACATTTTTCTAAAACCTTTTTTCTTCTGCAAAGTGGCAACCCTCAACCAATCCTCGTCTGTAAATGACTAAGCCTTTCATTAATGCTACTGTTTACCTGTTGTGTTTATAATCATGCCTCAAACCTCCTAGTCTTGCATTGCCAGGGTTCGAATCCCCAATAGTTCTATCACCAGTCGTATATCAACATAATACATGTTTGGCTGTGGTAGGAAAAATAAAAAATAAATAAACAATTGGGAAGTAAAAGTCTTAGCATTTTATTTAAATAAATTACAATAATTAAAATAATTTTTAAAAAAAATCTAACTTTATTGTTTCCTGGTTGTAATTATTTTCTATAGGTTGGATGTTGAGTTATTTTTAAAATTATTTTAGAAGCAATATTTCTTCTATTTATTTATTTTTCTATTTTTTGTATTATTTATTTTTCTTCTATGTATTTATTTATTTATATATATACATACGTGTGTGTATGTAGGTATATCAGCCATAACATTAAAACCACCTCCTTGTTTCTACACACATTGTCCATTTTATCAGCTCCACTTACCATATAGAAGCACTTTGTAGCTCTACAATTACTGACTGTAGTCCATCTGTTTCTCTACATACTTTGTTAGCCCCCTTTCATGCTGTTCTTCAATGGTCAGGACACTACAGGACCACTACAGAGCAGGTATTATTTGGGTGGTGGATCATTCTCAGCACTGCAGTGACACTGACATGGTGGTGGTGTGTTAGTGTGTGGTGTGCTGGTATGAGTGGATAAGACACAGCACTGCTGATGGAGTTTTTAAACACCTCACTGTCACTGCTAGACTGAGAATAGTCCACCAACCAAAAATATCCAGTCAGCAGCGCCCCGTGGGCAGCGTCCTGTGACCACTGATGAAGGTCTAGAAGATGACCAACTCAAACAGCAGCAATAGATGAGCGATCATCTCCGACTTTATGTCTACAAGGTGGACTAACTAGGTAGAAGTGTCTAATAGAGTGGACAGTGAGTGGACACGGTATTTAAAAACCCCAGCAGCACTGCTGTGTCTGATCCATTCATACCAGCACAACACACACTAACACACCACCACCATGTCAGTGTCACTGCATTGCTGAGAATGATCCACCACCTAAACAACCTGCTCTGTGGGGGTCCTGACCATTGAAGAACAGGGTAAAAGCAGGCTAAAAAAAAAGTATGTAGAGAAACAGCTGGACTACAGTCAGTAATTGTAGAACTACATAGTACATAGTACATAGTATGGTGAGTGTTGCTGATAAAATGGACAGTGAGTGTAGAAACAAAGAGGTAGTTTTAATGTTATGGCTGATCAGTGTATATATACATGGCACAGAAGCCGAAGGATTGAAGATCAGAGAATAAAACCTATTCCAAATGTCATAAAGTTTTTCACTATATTTTTAAACCCCACATCTGATTACATAATTGTTTGGCATTTAAACCAATGAAAAGGTTCACTCCAGCAACAACACCCTGTTAGTAAATCGTGTTAAAACCCTGACAGTCTCATTGAAGCAGGCAACGGCTTCAAACGATCGGCTTGATTTACACAAACGATGCTAGACCTCTCTCTAAGACGAACACACGATATCAACCTGGGGGTGTTTAATAACTAATCTAGCCCGGAATGCTAATGCGAACATATCAGTAAGGGAATCTCAAATGATCTGATATGCAATGTGAGTCTCATGGTACAGTCTGCCTAGTCCATCAAACAGAAGTAACACGTTCCGACTTCACTAGAAAATAATTACTAACAGATGTTAATTCAGCACTAGCCAACAGGGTAATTACTGTAGGAATGTAAAAGACTGCATTTCAAAACAGACTATATCAGGACATCAAGTCACTGAGGAAAACTGAACAGTTTATCCATGCTAACAGTAATGCCACTGGCATTGAACAAGAAATGCATAATCTGCTATTTTAAGTCAAGAAAAGAAACCTTAATGCTAATAAAATTCATTTAAGCTAGCATCTATTTAGCCCTGAGGCTTAAACTGCCTCCCTTGCCATCACTTTTCAAACAGTTATCGATTTAAGAGTCTCCTGAGGAAACCAACATTAATAAACAATTTAAAAGAAGACTTAGGTCGTCCACACAATCCTGTTTGCACGTCAAGTGAAATAGATTTTCCTACCATCTCATCTGTATACACACAGGCTGGGATGACCTACTATATTTCTCCTGAAACCATGTGCAACTCGTATAACATTGTTATACTTCTTATACTACTTATACACATTTCCAAAATAATAATAATAATAATCAAAGCATTTATATATATATATATATATGCCTGGCCTTAAAAAGGTCACCACCTGGATTTAAATAAGCAAATAGGTAAGAGCCTCCCATTGGATAATTACTGCATGGGTGATTATGTTTCAGCTGGCAACAAGTTATTTAACCCTAACTGCTGCAGTGAGTAGCTTCTCATTTGTTAAACAACCATGTGGAAAGACACATCCTGTGGTCGTGGAAAAGATGTTAATCTGTTTCTGAAGGGTCAAATTATTGTCATGCATCAAGCAGAGAAAACATCTAAGCAGATTGCTGAAACTACTAAAATCGGGTTAAGAACTGTCCAACGCATTATTAAGAAGTGGAAGGACAGTGGGGAAACATCATCTTCGAGGAAGGAATGTGGTCGGAAAAAAATCTTGAATGATCGTGATCGGCGATCACTTAAACGTTTGGTGAAATCAAATGGTAGAAAAACTACAGTAGAACTCAGGGAAATATTTAATAGTTAAAGTAAGATCATTTCCACATGCACAATGTGAAGGAAACTCAAGGGATTGGGACTAAACAGCTGTGTAGCCTTAAGAAAACCACTTGTCAGTGAGGCTAACCGGCAAAAACGGCTTCAGTTTGCTATTTTACATTTTTAACATTTAGCCAATGCCTTTTATCCAAAGAGACTTACAGTACTGTGACAGCATACGGTCTAAGCAAGGGTTAAGGGCCTTGCTCAAGGGCCCAACAGGAACAACCTGGCAGTGGTAGGGCTTGAACCAGCAAACTTCTGATTACTAGGCCAGTACTTTAACTGCTAGGCTACAATTTGCCATATGAAGTTTCACAAAGTGCGTTACAACTGACATTTAAAATTAAAAATTCATCATTAAGAGCAGTAAAAGCAAACTCATTGAAAAATAATTTAAAAAGAGCAGGTGCACATGTTAAAACATTCATTAAAAGCTAATCTAAAAAGGTGGGTCTTTACCCTCCTCTTAAATATGCCAAGGTCTATCACAGCTCTCTGGTCATCAGGAGTGACTGGTACAGCCAGCATGTTCCTGTGTTAATATACAGTATATATACTGTATATACTGTATATACAGTATTTGGACTTGTTTGTCCAGCACATCCCACAGATGCTCGACTGGATTGAGATCTGGGGAATTTGGAGGCCAAGTCAACACCTCAAACTCATCGTTGTGCTCCTCAAACCATTCCTGAACCATTTTTGCTTTGTGGCAGGGTGCTTTATCCTGCTGAAAGAGGCCACAGCCACCAGGGAAAAAGGGTGTACATGGTCTGCAACAATGCTTAGGTTGGTGGTACGTGTCAAAGTAACATCCACATGGATGCCAGCAGAACATAGTGCCATCCAGGTACCATGTGTTCCCCAGGTAAACGACGCACGCACACCCAACCATCGACATGATGTAAAAGAAAACGTGATTCATCAGACCAGACCACCTTCTTCCATTGCTCCATCTTTCAGTTACGATGCTCACGAGCCCATTGCTGCTGCTTTTGGTGGTGGACAGGGGTCAGCATTGGCACCCTGACTGGTCTGCGTTACCACATGGGCCAGCCTTCGCTCCCCCCGTACATCAATGAGCCTTGGCCACCCATGACTCTGTCGCCGGTTTACCACTGTTCCTTCCTTGGACCACCTTTGATAGATACTGACCACTGCAGTAAGAGAGTGCAGGTGCTAGACTGACCTGCCTGCAGTCCCCCATTACAAAAAAATGAAGAATTATGTAGCCAACCTATGACAACTGAGATCCTGGAGTGTTAAAATAATAATAAGCAAGAATGTGAAAATGAACAATTTAGTTAATACCATGTGCACTATTATTCAATATTATTCATAAATCTATGATTTATGAATATAGCCTTAAGCCGTTTTTAGAAGCTCTTTTAATGAAACAAAAAACAGCCCTTAAAGTCTGTTAGCAGAAGACCAAATGAGGATCAGTAAAGTATTCCTGAAGTGCTTTCACTAAGCATTAGTAAAAAGGTCATAGTAATTGGTAAAATCTTAGATCTTCGTATTTCGCTTTGGCAGTTGTAGCTAAATAATCACCACTCATCCTTAAATATTGCTAGCTGTACCACCGCCACCTCAAGGATGTTTATCTCAGCAGATAGATGGAAAGGTTTTATCCAAGCTAAGCAAAACGGCAAGGCTTGGTATTGACCGGCTGCCCTTGTAGAAAGCAATTATCACTGCCCATCACACAGTCTGTATTTCTGACATGTATTTAGATGTCATTAAACTGTGCTGTCTGTGCGCTCCATTGTCCACAAGGCTGGCGACCAAAAATTGACCTCCCACATCACCGTGCAATTTCAAAATACTGCAAAGTATTTCCAAGACAAAAAATAGAAAAATAAGCAGCTACAACCCCAAATCAGTAAATAATAAAAACACAGAGTTTCTTACATTTCAACTTTTATTTGATTGCAATCAGTACGAACCTGAGATAATCCATGTTTTATCTGCTCAACTTAATTTCATTTATTAATAAACATCCATTCCTGCACTTCAGGCCTGCAACACATTCCAAAAAAAGTTAGGACAGTAAAGCATTTACCACTTTGTAATGTTGCTGTTCCCTTTCACCACACTTAAAAGACGTTTTGGCACCGAGGAGACCAAGTGATTTAGTGTTTCAGCTTTTATTTTGTCCCATTCTTCCTGCAAACACGTCTTAAGATGTGCAACAGTACGGGTCTGAGTTGTTGTCAGATTTTTCATTTCAAAATTCTCCACACATTCTCTATTGGGGACGGACAGGACTGCAGGCAGGCCAGTCCAGTACCCGTACCTTCTTCAGCAGCCATGCCCTTGTAATGAGTGCAGCATGTGATTTTGCATTGTCTTGTTGAAAAATGCATGGACGTCTCTGGAAAAGATGACGTCTTGAAGGCAGCACATGTTGCTCTAAGATCTCAATGTACTTTTCTGCATTAATGCTGCCATCACAGAAGTGTAAATGACCTTTGCCAAGGGCACTGACACAGCCTCATACCATGACAGACCCTGGCTTTTGGACTTGTTGCTGATAACAGTCTGGATGGTGCTTTTTGTCTTTGGTCCGGAGAACACGGCGTCCATTTTTTCCAAAAAAGACCTGGAATGCTGATTTATCTGACCACAATACATGTTTCCACTGTGTGATGGTTCATCCTAGATGCCTCTGAGCCCAGAGAAGTCGACGCTGCTTCTGGACATGGTTAAGGTTTGCCAAAGTAATCCCTCACCCATGTGGTTATATCAGCTATTGTTGAGTGGCGGTTCTTGATGCAGTGCCGTCTGAGGGATCGAAGATTACGGGCGTTCAGCTTTAGCTTGCACCCTTGGCCTTAACGCACTGAAATTCTTAAATCGTTTAATGATATTATGCACTGTAGATGGAGAACTATGCAAATTCATTCCAATCTTTCTTTGAGGTAAATTGTTTGTAAACATTTCAATAATTTTCTCACACATTTGTTGACAAACTGGAGATCCTCTGATCATCTTTGCTCATCAAAGACTCAGCCTTTCCTGGATGCTGCTTTTGTACCAAACCATGATTACAATCACCTGTTGACACCACCTGTTTGAAATCACATCATTTAGTTTTTTCACCTCATTACTAGCCCTAAATTGCCTCTGTCCCAACTTTTTTTGGAATGTGTTGCAGGCCTGAAATGCAGGAATGGATGTTTATTAACAAATTAAATGAATCTGAGCAGATAAAACATGAAATATCTTGGGTTCAAACTGTCTGCAATCAAATAAAAGTCAAAGTAAATGTAAGGAAACTGCATTTTTATTTTATTTGCTTTTTTCATACTGTCCCAACTTTTTCTGATTTAGGGTTGTATAATGAGATACATGGGTGCTTTGTTCTAGAAAATAAAGAAATAAAAAAGGTCGGCCTTGTGCCTACCTCACAGCACAGCGCAATTTGAAACTGCTGATAACAAATTGATTGCCGAATGCAGGTAGTTTTCAATTAAGATCCAGCCTCTATGCTATTTAGTTTGTTATTCCTTTCCTTTCACCCCCACAGCCCTCTTTCTTCTGGTCAGCACATAGGCTACGACGTGAGCAAATGCGCCTTACAGATGGGCTGCAGCAGGTGACATATCGATCCGAACCTGAAAACTCATCAAGCCATTTCCAAGAAACTGTACTTTAAATTCAGCAGCCTGAACATCAGTCTCTATCACTGCTCTTCTCTAGACAAACCACAGTCTGTACAGTGAATCCTTCTGCCGTCGACTCCGCCGCAGTTTATCTCTCAGAACCTACAGAGCTAATCCAGCTTCGCCATGAGAAATCCTAACCAGTGATGTTTTACAAGTACAAGTAGGATTACAAACAATGTTCTTATATAAAATGTTACCGTTTCCATGAAAGGGTGTACATGGTCTGCAACAATGCCTAGGTAGGTGGTACATGTCAAAGTAACATCCACATGCATGGTAGGACCCAAGGTTTCCCAGCAGAACATTAACCAAAGCATCACACTGCCACCACCGGCTGCCATAGTGCATCCTGGTGCTATGTGTTCCCCAGGTAAGCAATGCACACATGCTTATTGTTGGCGATTTCGGTGGTGGACAGGGGTCAGCATGGGCACCCTGACTGGCGGCTATGCAGCCCAATACGCAACAAACTGTGATGCACTGTGTATTCTGACACCTTTCTATCAGAACCAGCATTAACTTCTTCAGCAATTTGAGCTACAGTAGCTCGTCTGTTAGATCGGACCACAGGGGCCAGCATCAGTGAGCCTTGGCTGCCCATGACCCTGTCGCCGGTTTACCACTGTTCCCTTCTTGGACCACTTTTGATAGATACTGACCACTGCAGACCGGGAACACCCCACAAGAGCTGCAGTTTTGGAGATGCTCTGACCCAGTCGTCTAGCCATCACAATCTGGCCCTTGTCAAACTCGCTCAAATCCTTACACTTGCCTATTTTTTCTTCTTCTAACACATCAAATTTGAGGATAAAATGATAAAATGGTGTTCACTGCACCTGTCAGTGGTCATAATGTTATGCCTTGAATCTTCTCCAAGTATTTATGTATATATTACTGTATATAACTTTTGGAAGTGCTGTTTCTATGAACCTGACTGACAAATAATCCATAAAATTATTGCCTGTCAAACAGGACTTATAGGACAAACTACTTTATTGATGTACTCAACTGTCTTATTTACCATCTTTTTTTAGCAGCATGAATAGCATAACAGAAGTGGACTCTCATGCAGCCGCTCGTTCACATTCTGCGTCAGACAGATCAGTAAAGCGTAGCACAGGTTTGGAGATATTTCTCAGAAAATTGAAGTGTTCATCTTCAACGGCAAGCCAGGAAGAGAGAAAATTGGGCCGTTCCGCCTAATTAAAGCTGAGATTGCTTCTCTCAAGTTCGGTGAAATCTGTTGTCTGCTAACACATATATAAAGATAATGTCATCTGCGAGTAATTATACTAAATAAAAAAGCAATTTCAGTTTGAACATGATAAAGAAAAAGTAAGTGAAGTAATATGTCACATCATATCTCTGCTTGGAAACATGTTTAGGGTCAATTATTAGTAGATTTCTAGCAGACATGACAATGAAGCAGCGAATCGATACAGCATGTAGTGTTATTACCTCACAGATTTAAAGTACCTGCATTACCTGAATTACCTTTAGTTATGGTCTGTGTACTCCATTGTCATGTTCCTGAACGTGATCTTATGCCTAAATGGGTTTTCTCAATGTGCTTTATATTTACTTATACCATGTACCAGCCAAAAACAGTAAGTAGGCAGTAGGTGTATCGGCTACGGTGTATTGGTTTCTGACTATATGACCTTATAGTTGTAATAAATGTTGCATGATACCCCTCCACAATTACTGGCACCCCTGGTAAGGATGACAACACACGTTATAAGAAATTCCTCATCTAAAAATATTTGTGTGTGTGTGTGTGTTTTAATGCATTTCCCCCCCCTTTTCCCCCAATTTAGCATAGACAGTCTGCTGCTGCGGACCCTGATGACGTCCAAGTGATTTAGTGTTTCAGGTTTTATTTTGTCCCATTCTTCCTGCAAACACGTCTTAAGATGTGCAACAGTACGGGGTCGTCGTCGTCATCGCATTTTTTGTTTCAAAATTCTCCACACATTCTCTATTGGGGACAGGTCAGGACTGCAGGCAGGCCAGTCCAGTACCCGTACCCTCTTCCTCCACAGCCATGCCTTCGTAATGTGTGCAGCATGTGGTTTTGCATTGTCTTGTTGAAAAATGCATGGACGTCCCTGGAAAAGACGACGTCTTGAAGGCAGCACATGTTGCTCTAAGATCTCAATGTACTTTTCTGCATTAATGCTGCCATCACAGAAGTGTAAATGACCTTTGCCAAGGGCACTGACACACCCCCATACCATGACAGACCCTGGCTTTTGGACTTGTTGCTGATAACAGTATGGATGGTCCTTTTCGTCTTTGGTCCAAAATCTTGGGTTATCTTGGGTTCAAACTGTCTGCAATCAAATAAAAATCTAAGTAAATGTAGGGAACATTGCATTTTTATTTTATTTACATTTTCCATGTTGTCCCAACTGTTTCTGATTTGGGGTTGTAGATGGACATAACAAGTGTACGAGAGAGCAGAGACTAAAGAGAATTATTTACAAGCAGAACCAAGTTAATTATTAGGGGTGTTGGGGTTGTTTAACATTCAGAGGGGGAACAGAACCTGTTGAGACTCTTCAGATTCTGTGGTTAGATATTACTGAAATAAGCATTGCTGTTGTAACGCAAAGATCAGATTTTATCTAACAGTAAGAGCAGGGAATTTAATAATATTTCTCTTTTTCAGAATCGTATGTTCTCTATTGTACATTCTGCTCATTTTTTGTGTTTATCTAGACGTTTTGGATCGTTCTTCTGCTTGAAGATCCAATCAAGACACATTTTTAGTTTTAGAAAAAGGCAGACAGATTTTGTTTGAAAATGGTCCATGATGCCATGTACCCTAACCCTAAACCCTTTAAAAACAGCCTCGCAACATCACAGACCCTCCAGCATAAGGTGGGTATATATATATTTTTTTACATAGTACTCATCACCACAAAGCATTGTTCCAATCATTTACATTTCCGGCATTTAGCAGACGCTCTTATCCAGAGTGACTTACAGAAGTGATTCCACTGTAAACATTTTCTTACTCTAGTTTAAGTAAAGACCATCCAAGAACACAAATCTGCTGAAACCCTGTTAGAACGTCTTTTTTTTAGGCAATAACAAATGAATAAGAGTGTTAGTAAGAACAAGTTAGTTCTCAGCTTAAGTGCTTAGTAAAGAGGTGGGTTTTTAATCGTCTTTTGAAGATGTTGAGACACTCAGATGTTCGGACAGACAGAGGAAGTTCATTCCACCACTTAGGTGCTAGTACAGAGAAGAGCCTTGATGCTCGTCTTCTTGAGTTCCTGGTGGAACTCAGGGTGAGTGAGACTAGTGGCTCGGAGGTTGGGTGGTACAGAGTGGGGTGTGATGAGTTCTCTAGGGCAGTTAGGTAGTAGGGTGGTCCATTTTTGGTTTTGTAGGCGAGTATCGGTGTTTTAAACTGAATGCGGGCAGCTACAGGAAGCCAGTGAAGAGAATGCAGCAGTGGGGTGATGTGGCAGCGTTTAGGTTGGTCGAAAAAGGGGTTTAATAGTGGACATGGGAGCACCTGCCAAGAGGGAGTTGCAGTAGTCCAGCTGAGAGATTACAAGTGACTGGACAAGAATCTGAGTGGCTTTCATTGAGAGAAATGGCCGAATCTTCCTGATGTTGTAACTGAATCAAGCTAAAGTGTATTTACAGTACCACCAGCTATCCACTACTACAGTACTGGCGACTCACATGCCTGACCTTTAAAAACATTCATCAACCGACACACACACACACACACATGCACATACATGCATTTATAGCCAGCTCACCATCTTTCAAAATAACTTTGATCCTACGTTACCTTGGGATAAGTCCTACTGCACCAGTGGTATTCAGTTGAGTTACTATCTACAGTATCTCAGCCATGACATGGTTATTACTAAACACACTCCCCTAGTACTTTTTTTATTAGCGAGGCCATTTCTGTCCTTCAAGGTTGTTTTGCCTTAAGTCAATATATGACTCGGCTGGTCGACTGATTTCGAATGCAGACCGCATGTACGACCTGAGCGAGTCATTACTCTGCCTGGCTTCCAGAAATGAAGCGACTTTAAACGCCTTGTTTATTTTGTGCATAAAATGAACTATTGAATAATAACAAGCCCGAGTAAATAGTAAGCAGGAAATTAAGTAATCAATAAGAGCAGGCTAACGGCGTAATGAAGAATATGAGGAAGGAAGGAAGGAAGAATCAAAGAGTGTTTTTGCAAGACGACAAACTCAACACTATAGGTGCTGATTGATCCATTTCAAATTGAAATCAAAGCTGTTAAACACATTTTATGGAAGAATGAACTAAAGTGGTTAATAAATGAATGGCAGACTTTAGAGGGGATAGTAAATACTGACAACATGTAACATTACATTAATATAAAGGAGCTAATTAGGAGTAGGACTAGTCTTTCTCTCTCTCTCTCTCTTTATACAGTGTATCACAAAAGTGAGTACACCCCTCACATTTCTGCAAATATTTCATTATATATTTTCATGGGACAACACTATAGACATGAAACTTGGATATAACTTAGAGTAGTCAGTGTACAGCTTGTATAGCAGTGTAGATTTACTGTCTTCTGAAAATAACTCAACACACAGCCATTAATGTCTAAATAGCTGGCAACATAAGTGAGTACACCCCACAGTGAACATGTCCAAATTGTGCCCAAATGTGTCGTTGTCCCTCCCTGGTGTCATGTGTCAAGGTCCCAGGTGTAAATGGGGAGCAGGGCTGTTAAATTTGGTGTTTTGGGTACAATTCTCTCATACTGGCCACTGGATATTCAACATGGCACCTCATGGCAAAGAACTCTCTGAGGATGTGAGAAATAGAATTGTTGCTCTCCACAAAGATGGCCTGGGCTATAAGAAGATTGCTGAAACACCCTGAAACTGAGCTACAGCATGGTGGCCAAGGTCATACAGCGGTTTTCCAGGACAGGTTCCACTTGGAACAGGCTTCGCCAGGGTCGACCAAAGAAGTTGAGTCCACGTGTTCGGCGTCATATCCAGAGGTTGGCTTTAAAAAATAGACACATGAGTGCTGCCAGCATTGCTGCAGAGGCTGAAGACGTGGGAGGTCAGCCTGTCAGTGCTTAGACCATACGCCGCACACTGCATCAACTCGGTCTGCATGGTCGTCATCCCAGAAGGAAGCTGACGCACAAGAAAGCCCGCAAACAGTTTGCTGAAGACAAGCAGTCCAAGAACATGGATTACTGGAATGGCCTGTGGTCTGACGAGACCAAGATAAACTTGTTAGGCTCAGATGGTGTCCAGCATGTGTGGCGGCGCCCTGGTGAGAAGTACCAAGACAACTGTATCTTGCCTACAGTCAAGCATGGTGGTGGTAGCATCATGGTCTGGGGCTGCATGAGTGTTGCTGGCACTGGGGAGCTGCAGTTCATTGAGGGAAACATGAATTCCAACATGTACTGTGACATTCTGAAACAGAGCATGATCCCCTCCCTTCGAAAACTGGGCCTCATGGCAGTTTTCCAACAGGATAACGACCCCAAACACAACCCGCAAGATGACAACTGCCTTGCTGAGGAAGCTGAAGGTAAAGGTGATGGACTAAACCCAATTGAGCACCTGTGGCGCATCCTCAAGTGGAAGGTGGAGGAGTTCAAGGTGTCTAACATCCACCAGCTCCGTGATGTCATCATGGAGGAGTGGAAGAGGATTCCAGTAGCAACCTGTGCAGCTCTGGTGAATTCCATGCCCAGGAGGGTTAAGGCAGTGCTGGATAATAATGGTGGTAACACAAAATATTGACACTTTGGGCACAATTTGGACATGTTCACTGTGGGGTGTACTCACTTATGTTGCCAGCCATTTAGACATTAATGGCTGTGTGTTGAGTTATTTTCAGAAGACAGTAAATCTACACTGCTATACAAGTTGTACACTGACTACTCTAAGTTATATCCAAGTTTCATGTCTATAGTGTTGACCCATGAAAAGATATAATGAAATATTTGCAGAAATGTGAGGGGTGTACTCACTTTTGTGATACACTGTATATATATATATATATACTGATCAGCAACATTAAAACCACCACCTTGTTTCTACAATTACTGACTGTAGTCCATCTGTTTCTCTGTATGCTTTGTTAGCCCCCTTTCACCCTGTTCTTCAATGATCAGGACCCCCACAGAGCAGGTATTATTTAGGTGGTGCATCATTCTCAGCATTGCAGTGACACTGACATGGTGGTGGTGTGTTAGTGTGTGTTGTGCTGGTATGAGTAGATCAGACACATTAGACATTACTGTAATAAACAAAAATAAATAACAATACACAGTATTACTGTACATAAAACACACACCACATTTCAGTACAGTACGTGTGCTGTACCATACACCATAATACATTGTATCTACCAGAAACAACAATAACTCTCATATTTCTCTATTATTTCCTTCTTTATTTCAGTAGTGTTGTATTTTGTAGGTGTAATTGCATGAAAGAAAGAATACTTTACTGAGTCGATTTCCTTCTTCTCTCTCACTCACTGTCCCCTCTGTCTGATACACAGTGACAGCTACTGGCAGGAGTAATTATACAACAACAAATAGTAATAGATTTGTTCATTTTCTCAACACTACGCTTTCTCTGCACATTTTTTTGGGCCATTTTAATTTAGAATTTTACAAAATATAAAGAAAACACGGAAAAAACACCGTCTGCTGTCCGAATGTTTGCTCACTGTATATATACGTATAGAGAGAGAGAGACGGTCGGAGTCAACTTGTTCGTGACGTCACGTTTCGCGAATTTCGATTCGTAATCCGAAATTTGTTTGTACGTTAGGTTGAAAAAGATCGTTCGTAACCCAAAATGTCTGTATGGTAAACGGTTCGTAACTTAAGTGTCTACTGTACCTTTAATATTCAGACTGATGGAGGATGGTTGCATGTAAGCACAAATGTTTGTTTGTTTATTAGGATTTTAACGTCATGTTTTACACTTTTGTTACATTCATGACAGGTACGGCAGCCACTCATCGCACAAGGTTCATCAGTTCACAAGGTTATGTCGAACACAGTCATGAACAATTTTAGTGTCTCCAGTTCAGCTCACTTGCATGTCTTTGGACTGTAGGAGGAAACCGGAGCACCCAGAGGAAAACCCACACGGACACCGGGAGAACATGCAAACTCCACACAGAAAGGACCCGGACCTGTTCTGACCGCCCCACCTGGGGATTGAACCCAGGACCTTCTTGCTGTGAGGTGACAGTGCTACCCACTTTGCCACCGTGCTGCCCTAAGCACAAATAAATGATATAACAGCGAGATTTTGCTCAGAACATCAAGCAACAATCACAAACGGGTAAAACCATATTTAATGGTAATCTATGGAGGGGTGCATATTTATTTCCAGATGTTTAAATGTATTTATTAATTCACTTTATTATGAACTGTTTAGTTTTCTCCTAGTAGAAACTGTTCATCCTTTGCTTCTGTCTTTTAAAAGAAAATGAAACATCTATTGTGAATAAAGAAGGCAGTCATTAAACTAGAAGGAATGTTATGTATGACTAGGCAGTCAGATTGGAAGGAATGTTATGCATGATTATGACATTCATACAATATAGATCTTGTTCACTCTCTTATTGGACTTGAAAATAAGATTTACAAAGAACCAACAATCATTTAAAGATGTGAGAGGACTTTTTCTACCCATAGCATAAAATAAAAATCATAAGGTTATGTTTGGTGGTATTCTGCAAAAATTCAGTTCTAATTTATTACAGCGAGGGAAAGTTAATAAGAGATTATTTATTAATAAGTACATTAATATTTAACCTATGTATTAATATTTATTGGTATGCCGCTTCCAAATTTATCATAAAAATTTGATTTATTCTGAGGTTGGGGGGTAATATTGTTCATTTAAAGCTTTAGCATTTGCTTCCATTGTGAGACCCCAACACAAAATAATCAAACACTTTATTTTCATTTTATGACATTATGACCACCTTCCTAATATTGTGTTGGTCCTTCTTTTCCTGCCAAAACAGCCCTGACCCATCAAACATGGACTCCACTAGACCCCTGAAGGTGTGCTGTGGTATCTGACACCAAGATGTCAGCAGCAGATCCTTTAACTCATGTAAGTTGTGAGGTGGGGCCTCCATGGATCTGACTTGTTTGTCTAGCACATCCCACAGATGCTCGATTGGATTGAGATCTGGAGAATTTGGAGGCCAAGTCAACACCTCAACTTTGTTGTTGTGCTCCTCAAACCATTCCTGAACCATTTTTGCTTTGTGGCAGGGCGCGTTATCCTGCTGAAAGAGGCCGCAGCCATCAGGGAATACCGTTTCCATTAAAGGGTGTCCATGGTCTGCAACAATGCTTAGGTAGGTGGTACGTGTCAAAGTAACGTCCACATGGATGGCAGGACCCAAGGTTATCCAGCAGAACATTGACCAAAGCATCACACTGCCTCCGCCGACTTGCCTTCTTCCCATAGTACATCCTGGTGCCATGTGTTCCCCAGGTAAGTGACGCACACGCACCCGGCCATCCACGTGATGTTAAAGAAAACATGAATTATCAGACCAGGTCACCTTCTTCCATTGCTCTGTGGTCCAGTTCCGATACTCATGTTGGCGCTTTCGGCGGTTGACAGGGGTCAGCATGGGCACCCTGACTGGTCTGTGGCTATGCAGCCCCATATGCAACAAACTGCGATGCACTGTGTATTCTGACACCTTTCTATCAGAAACAGCATTAACTTCTGAGCTACAGTAGCTCATCTGCCTTTGCTCCCCAAGTGCATCAATGAGCCTTGGCCGCCCATGACCCTGTCGCCGGTTTACCACTGTTCCTTCCTTGGACCACTTTTGATAGATACTGACCACTGCAGATCGGGAACACCCCACAAGAGCTGCAGTTTTGGAGATGCTCTGACCCAGTCGTCTAGCCATCACAATTTGGCCCTTGTCAAACTCACTAAAATCCTTACGCTTGCCCATTTTTCCTGCTTCTAACACATCAACTTTGAGGATAAAATGTTCACTTGCTGCCTAATATATCCAACCCACTAACAGGTGCAGTAATGAAGAGATTTACTTTACCTGTCAGTGGTCAAAATGTCATGCCTGGTCGGTGTATACATCTAAATACGTAATTGCCAATCGATATGCCAAAGGATAATGCTACTACAAAACCTTTCTAAAAGATTGCAGATGTTCTGTACAAAATTGCTTGTTCGACTCCAGGAGCTAATTTTCTCCATGGTTTTGCCTTTAACTGATACTATGCACATATTTATGATATGCCAGTGAATTAAATAGCTGACATAAACTGTAGTCATTAACTCCAGGACATCTAACAATGTATTTAAATTACCAGATTAAAAAAAGTAATGACTCTGCATTACTGATGACAAGCAACATTGTAACACAAAACTGAAGTAGAAGAAGGTGCAGTTGATTAAACCTCCAACAAAGACATTAAATGTTTTTATTTTAAACAAGCTACAGCCAAGGAATGTTTTAGCTTGACATTATAGGGTTGAAGTAGGGCTTTGGAGCACACCTGGGCATTGTACGGGCCGCGGGCCCACATCCGGCCCTTTGGCTTCACCCTAATGTGTTGGCGAACAGAACTGAGTGTGATTGATAGAGACGATAGAGTTTTTTAACAAGAGGGAAACACTCTGGACGAACGAGCTTCCCAAGAGGCGCTATGATGCCCTTTTTCTAGAGTGGGCTGCACATTTGGACCCATGCTGTGAGCAGGCTGCACCTACTGGTGGGGAGGGTGCTGCATGAGCATAGTCATTCCCTGGTTGCACTGATCTCTCCATTTTGTGACAGCCAGCTTTTATTTCTTTCATTTCGTCAATCATCTGCACCTTCATGCTCCCTTTGCTGTCCATATTTGGCAAGGCAGAAGGGCATCATTTCACAACCAAGCCACACCACCAATCTCCACCTGCCTGTCTTCTGAAACCAGGCTTGATACAGTCTGGTTTTCTGTTGTCGTAAGATGCTAGCACACTTTTACTTTTGTATTGGTTTTAGTGTCACAGCACTGTTTGGGCCTCATGAGGGAGCCACTCTGGACGAGCATGCACCGCAAGTGGCGCTGTGATGCCCCTTTCCTAGAGCGGGCTGCACATTTGGAACATGAGTACCTTTCCATTTTTTGACAATCAGTTTTAATTTCTTTTATTTAGTCAATCATCTGCATCTTCATGCTCCCTTTGGTGTCCATATTTGGCAAGGCAGAAGGGCATGATTCCATAACCGAGCCACACCACCAATCTCCACTTGCCTGTCTTCTGAAACCAGGCTTGGGCCAGTCTGGTTTTTTGTTGTTGTACAATTCTAGCACACTTTTGTCTTTGTTTTAGTGTTGCAGCACCTTTTGGACGTCATTAGGGAACCACTCTGGACAGGTGAGCTTCCCTAGAGGCGCTGTGATGCCCCTTTTTTAGAGCGGGCTGCACACTTGGAACCATGCTGTGTTCAGGCTGTGCCTATTGGTAGTAAGGGGGCCAATCGTACATATTCATCCCCTGCTTGCTCTGAGTAACTTTCTATTTTGTGACAACCATTTTTTATTTCTGCACTATTTTTTATATCTCTTTTCCAACCACATTTTCCTATGCAGACTGCAGATGTTTTTCTGTTTATTTTATGTTATTTTGTTTCAGTTTTTTGTCACCCCTGTTATGTTCCTTTTACCATTTTGTTTGTGGGTTTTAGCAGCATTGTTTTTCTATCTTGGTTAAGTGTCCTGCTAATTCATATATTATTAGTTCTTGCAGGTATAGGTCAAACCTGGTGTCTTGGTGGTAAGACTTTCCCTGTCACACCAGTTGAAACTATTTATTTTTTAATAAAAAAAAGCCTAGTTGTTTAATGATCTCTCCACCACTGAGGTCATGCTTGCAACTGCGGTAGGTAGAGTTGACTCAGGTAAAATATCCACAGGCAGCTAGCACTGCACCAGGGAGTTGACCGAAATCGATAAAGATCTTAGAACTCAAACAGACTCAACCCACTTCTGCAAAGCACAATTGGCTTAGCTTGTCCACTAATTTCCTGCTGTGGGCAAAACCCTGTTTGCAGGGCTCACAACCTCACTGCAGGAGTGTAGCTTTGCTTCACCTGGAGGCCATATAAAACACAATTACTATACATGCCAGCCAAAAGGGCACTTATACAGTGGGAGGGCAAGAGAGCTGGGGCTTAAACCCATCTGTGCATGTGTCTGCTTTCTGTTACTTGGCGAGTCTCAGACTTACCTTTTTCATCTTGTATATAGCATAGATCTTTTGAGTAAAAAGTGGCAGTGATGATGGTGTCTGAATCGGCAAAATGGTGTTTTTGACAAAAGCCCTGGCACTGAAGCGTTCACCTTACCTACCCTGTGTATGAAAATAACACAGGTGCATTCAGAGCATTGCGGCACTGAAGACTCAAAATATCCCATTCAGTGAATTGAATGGCAGGGGGTGCTCAAGCATGTACTCAGAACTGCAGGCCTACCAGCCAGCGCTCACATTTAAAGCAGATAGAAACTCAAAGTGGAGTTATCAGGGTTCACTATAAAATAAATGTCATCCAGCCTTTACAGTCACAGCCATATCATATACGGTAAGTGTATGTACTTATTGGCTGGGTCCGAAATTGCATACTTAAACACTCACTCACTTGCTTAACCGCTTATCCAATTAGGGTTGCGTGGGGGAGGGGAGTGCTGGTGCCTATCCCAGCTTTTCAATGGGTGCAAGGCACACAGAAACACCCTGGACACACATACACACACCCATTCACCTATAGGGCAATTCAGTGTCTCCAATTAACCTGACTGCATGTTTTTGGACTGTGGCAGGAAACCGAGGCTCCCGGAGGAAACCCACGCAGACACGGGAAGAACATGCAAAGGACTCGGACCGCCCAGCCTGGGGATCAAACCCAGGACCTTCTTGCTGTGAGGCGACCACGTCCTTAGTTGTTAATTGACCTTCTTACAGTTTCTGCAAACACATTTGTCCCAGCCTTCATCAGGTCACCTTGTATGTCCTTTGCAGTAAGACGTTTTTGTTGTCCTGAAGAGATTTCCAAGGTCCCTTGATTTCCAAGGGCATTTCTGGACAATACTCCAAACGTCTCTCAAATGTTCAAGGTCTTGTAAATCTTCTTAAGAGAGGAGAGAGAGACAGAGAGAGAATGCCTTTATGTGTCATATATACACTGATGGTCTGTAACGCGTTATTTAGTAACGCGTTACTCTAATCTGACCACATTTTTCAGTAACGAGTAATCTAACGCGTTACTATTTCCAATCCAGTAATCAGATTAAAGTTACTTATCCAAGTTACTGTGCGTTACTATTTTTGTCATTTTCCTTAGTGAAAAGATATTTTTGCTTTCTTCTTGGCAGGGGCGGAACCAGGGGGTGGCCAGTGGTTGCCATGACCACCATAAAGCATTTCTGCACGCAGGAGCAGTGCACCTCAGATGAGTAGTTCTTCACCAAAACAGTGCAGTAATACACTCAACATAAATGTCAACCACCAACACAATTACAGAAGTAGTACTACTGTATTTAGTAGTATTCGTGGCGCGCTACGAGTAAAAGCGCCAGATTCTCTGCGCATTCCAGTGTTGCCAGATTGGGCGATTATCCGCCAAATTGGGCGGATTTTGTTGGAAAACAATTTAATAGCAGGTAAATAACACTTCTATTTAAAATAAAATCTTCCGTTTTAAGAAGCTCCAGCATTGTAGAAGGCTACTAAAAGTAAAGTCAATTTTCAATGCTGATTTAGCGTAATAGTGTTGGTCAGTCTGTATCATATTCTTGAAAGAAAATTAAAATTTGTTTTCCATGCATTCACACTAGCATGTTCTGGGATTCAATTGAGTCTCATCAGTACACACAAGTTGGCAGCCAAATGTTGCAAAGGAATATCTTTGAAATATTCCGCATTATATAACTAATAAAGTAACTTGTAATCTAACTTAGTTACTTTTAAAATCAAGTAATCCATAAAGTAACTAAGTTACTTTTTAAAGGAGTAATCAGTAATCAGTAATCAGATTACTTTTTCAAGGTAACTATGCCATCACTGCATATATACATATACATGTGTACATTACAACAAAATTCTTTCTTCGCATATCCTAGCTTGTTTGGAAGCTGGGGTCAGAGCGCAGGGTCAGCCATTGTATGGCGCCCCTGAAGCAGAGAGGGTTAAGGGCCTTGCTCAAAGGCTGCATGGAGGAGCTAGGATTTGAACTCTTAACCTTTTGGTTGATAGTCCAAAGCCCTACCCACTAGGCTACCACTGTCCCATTGCCCTTTTGGTGCAATTAAAATATTTTCTCTTTCAGCTTTTGTAGAGCTCCTTAGTTTTTAACGTGGTTCCAACACACTTGGACACTTGAATCTCTTCATGGTGATTAAATATCACATCACAGAAGAAGCCAACTAAAGACATTTATTGAGTTCTCAATGGTTTAATCATGTTGTGACCCAGCTTTAGGTCATAAAGAATAGCAGTAGGTTTTGGGATCAGCAATATTATGTGGTAGTATTAACACATAATTCATTTTCTCTGTTCGTTTGCTGTATTTTTTAAGAAACAGCATTAAGATATATACTTAAGTTAAAGCTAAATCTAGCTCTGCAGAAATGTTTGGAGTTATAAACTCTTGTAAATTCTGGTATTTTGGTCCCTTGCAATACACCTTTTTAATTAAAAGGTTAGATTATTTGATCTTTTTCAGCTGATTAAGTACTGATATATTTTCAGATGACCATGTATCTATCTTTACCAAGGGTACCAATAGTTCTAAACAGATTTTATATGTACCCAACTGTACACCGACCAGGCATGACATTATGCCCACTGACAGGTGAAGTGAATAACACTGACTATCTTTTCATCACGGCAACTGTTAGTGGTGGGATACATTAGGCACCAAGTGAACATTTTATCATCAAAGTTGTTAGAAGCAGAAAAAATAGACAAGTGTAAGGATTTGAGTGAGTTTGACAAGGGCCAAATTGTGATGGCTAGACGACTGGGTCAGAGCATCTCCAAAACTGCAGCTCTTGTTGGGTGTTCCCGGTCTGCAGTGGTCAGTTTCTATCAAAAGTGGTCCAAGGAAGGAACAGTAGTAAAACGGCGAGAGGGTCATGGGCCGCCAAGGCTCACTGATGCGAAGGCGGGCTGGTGTCCAACAGACGAGCTACTGTAGCTCAGATTGCTGAAGAAGTTAGTGCTGGTTCTGATTCTGAAAATTTAGGTGTACTCTAAATTGGCCATAGATGTAACAAAGTAAGTAAAGAGGTGAGTATGGTGCTTTGTCCAAAGTGTATTTCTGCCTAGTGCCCACTGTTTGTGGGTGGTGCCAGAAACCTTCATCAGTTACTGGTGAAAATGAATGAATTGAAAATGTACTTACAATAACAAAACACAATGATAATAAACACTAGTCACAATAAAAGTTCCAAAATGCACCACACTTGTTTTCCTGGAGCCCCCACTGTCTGTTCAATCACCTCTGTATAGATTCCACAATTTTCCCAAGGCATTGTATTTTACATTTCTGGGGAAATGATGAACGAGTTGTTTTTATAGCGTAGTATATCAATTGTCTTTTTTTTTTTTTAAAGCAGTCCACTTATATAGGCGAGTGGGAAATGATGGATACACTTCAGTTCTTCCTTTCTTACTTGCTCATACTCTGTACAAACACACACACACTATATCTCATGTGTCACCCCTCACTGCTACAGTACAGCTACAAATCAATTTCTGAAAGACTTAAGGCGAGGCGTCAGAATGTCATGCTTGAGGCGGCAAATTACACATCACACATGTGACGTATACCTGTACATCACTTTGTATTCTGTGCAATGATAATACTGTCTGGTAATTAGCTTACTAAAATAACAAACCACCACTGCAAGATCAGTGAAGTGAAGCCCATAAAGAGAGAATGATTTTCTTATAATGGCTTGTTTTATTTGTACAGCAGAATGCTGCAGCATCCTTAACCGAACATTTGTATACTAACAATCTGTGAACTCTGTTTGCTTACCAGAGAATGGATCCAGTCACTGTCTATGAGTTTTGCGTGTTATGGCCATGTTTATGTGGGTTTTCTTTAAGCACGCTGGTTTTCTTCTACTATCAGAAACATACAGTAGATTACACGCCCCTAAAGGATAGTAAGCGTTTGTGTGTGTTGCTCTGTAATGGAATTCGTACCTGTCTTCCGCTCAGTGTTTCTGGGTAGTGCCAGATCCACTATGCCCCGACCACACTGTAAAAAAAAAAAAAGGTAAATTTACAGTAATTTACTGGCTGCAGAGTTGCCAGTAAAGTATTGTAATTTTACAGTAAATAACTGTAGAGCCTTTTTACAGTAAAGAATTGTAATGTGTTAACAGTTAATTACTATAATTTTACAGTAAAATTACTGTGAGCTTACAGTAATATACAGTACATTTCCAGCATAGTTGCCAGTAAAGTACTGTAATTTTACAATAACTAACTGTGGAGCAAACTTACAGTAACAAACTGTAATAGGTTACCAGTTAATTACCGTAATTACCATACACACTGCACAATAGGTTCAAGTACTGCAGTGAAATCGTAATTGCAATTGATAATACAATAAAAACTAAGACATGGTGGTGGTGTGTTAGTGTGTGTTGTGCTGGTATGAGTGAATCAGACACAGCAGCGCTGCTGGAGTTTTTAAATACCGTGTCCGCTCACTGTCCACTCTATTAGACACTCCTACCTAGTTGATTCACTTTGTAGATGTAAAGTCAGAGATCTCTCATCTATTGCTGCTGTCTGAGGTGGTCATCTTCTAGACCTTCATTGGTGGTCACAGGATGCTGCCTACGGGGTGCTGTTGGCTGGATATATTTTTGGTTGGTGGACTATTCTCAGTCCAGTAGGGACAGTGAGGTGTTTAAAAACTCCAGCAGCGCTGCTGTTTTATCCACTCATAGCAGCGCCATGTCTGTGTCACTGCAGTGCTAAGAATGACCCACCACCCAAATAATACCTACTCTGTAGTGGTCCTGGGAGAGTCCTGACCATGGGCGGCTCCTTCCTTAGGGCGATCAGGCGACTCCCACCAAAGGGCGAAAGGGAAGAAATTTTTCTATCACATTTAACCAGTGTTAAACTAGCTGTGACTGTTCTGGACAGTCTGTCTTGCCTCTGAATATCGTAGTCCAATCAGCGTCGAGTTGTGTTCCGTACAGTACCGCCCCTTTTTGGGCGATTTCAGTCTGATTGAAAATCGCCCGTATTGCTCTGATAGACTCTCATATTAAAGCACTTTTTTTCGAACTGCAGGCGCTGCAATACAATCTGTATGGGTTCCGGGAGGGCTCGCACTTACGTGCTTGCGTCACACGTAACCTGGTGTAGCGATAATTGGAGCAGCTAGCGATCTCGTCAACATGACTACCATTACCTCAGTTCGGAGCAACTCCATCGTGTCATTAAGGGAAATGCCATTCAGTCATCGTAGTAATCAGGATAAATTAGCAACTAAAGAATTAGGGCCACCCAGACCAAATGTAAACATCAAGCAAGTATCTACAAAGGGGGGATCATATAAGTTACAAGTACATTACAAGTAAGTAATGTAATTTTTAAATTGTAAATTGTGATTGCACTTATTGTATCTCCCCAATTGTTTAATTGTACTTCTTTATTCATTGCACATCAGCCCCGATGCCAATCTTTATTCTGGATCTGCTGCACCTAAAATAAAATGCTATCTGATGAAGACTGAATTAAATCGTAAGTGTGAAGGCTTTACTTCATTTTATGATTAATGGTAAAGCTGGTCTCTCTCCATGTTCAGAGTTATTTGTGAGGGCAAACTGACAGATGACTTAAGATGTTAATTATTTAAGCTTTAATTTACCCACTGAACGGGTCACCTTGGCCATCATCTCAACAACCGAGAGATTTGGCAGGAGCCGCCACTGGTCCTGACCCATTGAAGAACAGCATGAAAGGGGGGTAACAAAGCATGCAGAGAAACAGATGGACTACAGTCAGTAATTGAAATACAAAGTGCTCCTATGTAGCAAGTGGAGCTGATAAAATGGACAGTGGCTAATTGGTGTATATACATATATATTTATGGAATCTAACAAGTACACTTAGATGTTTATCACTGTGTGTTTTGAATAATTATTTTGCAGGAAAGCCAGTGATGATTGGGGTGATGACATGTAGTCTACTCTCCAGCTGTTGTGGATTAAGGGGAAATCATGCTCCTGGATGCTTAATATCAAATATATAAAAGTTCTTTTGGTGTTGCGCAGCTGGTTAGCTGTGATGGAGTGAATGCGGCAAGCTATTGGCTGTGAGGTTTGTAAATTTCACTCAGTGCAATCCAATGGTGAGAGAGAGAAAGAGACAGAAAGAGAGAGAGAGGGAAGAGAGAGAGAGAGAGAGAGAGATCCAGATCCAGCTTTGTTGTCTCTCCCTTTAATCTCTTCTCGTTCTGTATGAAGAGGCAACCCAAATCAGCGCGGTTTGAATGTTCGGGCGGCTGAGTTAAAGTAAAAGCGTGGCGTCTCTTCTTTTTTTACTGGATCGTATCTTTTTGGGATTTTTACAGGGGACTAAAGCAGGATTGGAGTTTGGGTCTTGTCTCGGTTGTTGCGCGTACATGGTTTGGCTGTATCCCATGAAATCAGTGCGGCGGGGAAGAGTCGGATGATGCAGATATGGCACAGGTGAGGGATGCCAGATGGCATGCGTGTGTACCAGTGCTGTTTTTTGCTTGTATAGCTGTTTGTCCTTTCATGCATGCAACCTGTTTTAAAAGATCAGGACAGTCGGAATGTTTTCTATTGTAACATTAACACCATGTAACGTTTAGCTGGCAGAATATAGAACTGTCATGCATGCATGTATGCATGTGTTGCATGAATCCGGGTTGCCAGTTTTTGTAACTAATTTAATCCGGTCGGATTTGATTTTTAGGCACATACGCATTCCAAATAAGATCCGCTTAATGACCATGACTGTATGTACTTGATTAAGCATTGCATTTACTCAGGGGGTACGTGTGTGACGTGACAAGTTCTAAAACATCCTTAACGTTGATTTAACCATGACTTACCTGTAGAAAGCAGGGTAAGTGTTTGTGGTTTATATGGTATCGCAATGGAAATGGGTTGCCAGATTTACATCTTTGGAAACTCTAAGAAGGTCATGGATACCTGAATACCTACCTCTTTATTCCGAAATACACTATAAAAGTTGTGTAGGAATAAAGTCAAGCTTTGTGCTAGTACGTTACTGGAGAACCAAACCTAGGACAGAACAAGCAAACTGAGACGTGATGTTCGGTTCAATTCAACCACCTGGCAACCCTTCATTAAATTCTGACACATTTTATTTCGCGCTAACTATAATTGTTAAACAGAATAATGTATAAGTAAACAACATATATATATAATACAAACGGTTAATGTATATATGTTAGAGCTTATTTTGTATTAAAATAGCGTAAACCAGTAGTGAAGTAACTGTGTCTTCACTCAAATGCCGCCTAATAACAACACATGTCCAGTTACGCCTTAATTAGCATGTTAGCACATAAACAACTATGTGATTATCAAACACACCTTTTTGTACCATGGTGTATCCATTCTTCTTTTCACTTTACCGTGCTGATACACACTTAAACACACACATAGAGACCAGTTAATTCGACTCTAAACCGCAAGGTGGTACTGTGGACATCTGCATACCCATTTTTAAGAGGGAAGGTGCGTGTGAAGAGGGCAGCTGGATCCATCCGCGCATGCGTATTAATGATCAATTTTTTTTTATTTTTTTTTATATATATATATATTTGCAAGAAAAGCCTATTTGTTTGCAATATTTTACAAAAAGCTTGTGTAAAGTGTTATTAATGTTGAATTAGACAAAAACATTTGACTTGACTTAGTCAAAAAATAAAAAACAAAAATAGTTACTGCCTATCATGTCATTACCAGCTAAGAGGCAAAGCTATGCTCAACACTATTGCAACCAACAAGGCTTAAATAAAGCCTAAGTGTGTAATTTTAGGATTATTTATTCATTTACTTCGCCAAAAATGTCGGTAAAAAGGAACCCGAAAACGTGTCGCACAACCCTCTTCCATTTAGTTGAAAAATTGCAGGTGAAAACTCAAGAATACAGTTTAGAAATAGTGCTAATGTTGTTTTAAAGACCAGTGTTGCTACTACTATATATACCGATCAGGCATAATGTATATGACCACCTCCTCGTTTCTACACTCACTGTCCATTTTATCAGCTCCACTTACCACATAGAAGCACTTTGTAGTTCTACAATTACTGACTGTAGTCCATCTATTTCTCTACATATCTTTTTAGCCTGTTTTCACCCTGTTCTAAAATGGTCAGGACCCCCACAGCCCACAGGATCACCACAGAGTAGGTATTATTTGGGTGGTGGATGATTCTCAGGACTGCAGTGACAATGACATGGTGGTGGTGTGTTAGTGTGTGTTGTGCTGGTATGAGTTTTTAAATAGCGTGTCCACTCACCGTCCACTCTATTAAACACTCCTACCTAGTTGGTCCACCTTGTAGATGTATAGTCAGAGACGATCGCTCATCTATTGCTGCTGTTTGAGTTGGGCATCTTCTAGACCTTCATCGGTGGTCACAGGACGCTGCCCACTGGGCGCTGTTGGCTGGATATTTTTGGTTGGTGGACTATTCTCAGTCCAGCAGTGACAATGAGGTGTTTGAAAACTCCGTCAGCGCTGCTGTGTCTGATACCAGCACAACACACACTAACACACCACCACCATGTCAGTGTCACTGCAGTGCTCAGAATGATCACCTACTCTGAAGAACAGGGTGAAAGCAGGCTAAAAACGTATGTAGAGAAACAGATGGGCTACAGTCAGTAAATGGAGAACTACAAAGTGCTTTTATATGGTAAGTGGAGCTGATAAAATGGACAGTGAGTGTAGCAACAAGTAGGTGGTCATAATGTTATGGCTGATCAGTGTATATGACTCATAATCACCAAATACATGACAGGTAGAAATTGTTTTATGCAATAATTTTAAATAATGCTTATTCACGTTTTAAGGATTACCAGCGTCACTGTCGTTAGTGCTGCCTGATAATGGAAGGCATATTAATCTGATCACCCAACACTTCCTACCAGCAGGACTCTTTAACTGATTCATTAAGATTTTTAATTCTTTAATTTGTTACCCATCTAAACAGACTGCAACTTCATTGGCGAAAGCCAAAATTTAAGGACATACAAATTAGTGCAGCCTTACCTTTAAACTATGGGATAAATTACATACTTAAATATGATGTTAATCCATTGTTATAGTTTCATTGATTAGTTTAGCTGACAACATGAACTCCATTCAGGCATTTTGGTTGGGAAAGAGTGATAATTACGTTCTTATCAGCACATGGCCACTTTTGCATACCCATCCCATCCAAACAAACTCATTAAGACTCTAAAGAAATCTATCTTTCCTAACTGGCAATTGAAACCCATTGATTTGATATCAGGTCCTGCTGTGCAATTACTTTAAACACCACACTGGGACCTGTCCTGCTGTGAGTGATTTTCAAAATGCAGGCTGCGTTTAAGGCAGCCGAGCCATGGAGATGCCTTATCGCCGCAGCCTTCTGGCTATGAGGATCGATATTTACTTTGATCCAGATCGCAGCGGTTGAAAGCTGCAGTTCGGCACCTCGAGCTGTCTGTCGAAGCGGCAGCCTCTGTCTGGGTCTGTGTCCATCTGGGTCTGTGTCTATCTGGAGCACAGCGTTACAGTCACCTTTAAATAAGTCCTGCTTCTATTTACTTAAGGCTCTCTGGGGTTTCTGTCTTTATTGTTTTGGTCTCTAAAAAGATATAGAGAAGAAAGAAGAAAGCATTGCTTGAAAAAAAAAATCTAGCTGGCTCAGGCACTTGTTCTGTACTTCTCATACTGAACAGGTGATATAAAGCAGTTGCACTTGCAGCAGTGGAATTACCAATTCTAAAGGTCAACTGCATTTTTTACGGTTTGCCTCTTTATTCTGGCTTTGCATTTGTTGCTGAAATATAGTGTCGTTCATAATGTGCGGCCATCTCTTCTCCTGCCCTCAGCCAGATCTTTTATAATAATTAAAATGCAAATTAAGAGCCTGCACATTCATTAAAATTCAGATGAGTTATCAGGGACTATCACACAGACAGTGAGTGCTATCTTTAAACTATACATTCCTTATTTTTGTTCTCTCTTAGAACTTTGCTTGATTTAACAGAGGGCAAATGTTTGAATGTTTGAGTCTTCTGTGTGATATAACAGCGTTATCTATTTTAAGGATGAATAAGGGACGGAGGCAGGCCTTTAAGGCTGTTCGTGACACTGTCCAGACATCCAGACATCCAGAATACACACATACAGCCTTTAGTGAATATCTAAATATTTGACACCGCGAAGAGCCACAGTACTTAGAACTCATTGTCCTGACTTACAATGTTTGCCAACCAGATCTGCACTTTTCCCAGGACGAATGTCTTATTAATGTAACTATTGGAAATAAACATACGCTGATCAGCCATAACATTAAAACCACCTTCTTGTTTCTACACTCACTGTCCATTTTATCAGCTTCACCTACCATATAGGAGCACTTTGTAGTTCTACAATTACTGACTTATGTCCATTTGTTTCTCTGCATGCTTTGTTTGCCTCCTTTCATGCTGTTCTTCAATGGTCAGGACTCTCCCAGGACCACTACAGAGCAGGTATTATTTAGGTGGTGGATCATTCTCAGCACTGCAGTGACACTGACATGGTGGTGGTGTGTTAGTGGATAAGACACAGCAATGCTAATGGAGTTTTTAAAAACCTTACTGTCACTGCTGGACTGAGAATAGTCCACCAACCAAAAATATCCATCCAAGATGAAGGTCTAGAAGATGACCAACTCAAACAGCAGCAATAGATGAGCGATCGTCTCTGACTTTACGTCAACTAGGTAGGAGTGTCTAATAGAGTGGACAGTGAGTGGACACAGTATTAAAAATCTTCAGCAGCGCTGCTGTGTCTTATCCACTCATACCAGCACAACACACACTAACACGCCACCACCATGTCAGTGTCACTGCATTGCTGAGAATGATTCACCACCCAAATAATACCTACTCTGGTGGTCCTGGGAGAGACCTGACCATTAAAGAACAGGGTGAAAGCAGGCTAAAAAAATATGTAGAGTAATAGATGGACTACAATCAGTAATTGTAGAACTACAAAGTGCTTCTATATGGTAAGTGGAATTGATAAAATGGACAGTGAGTGTAGAAACAAGGAGGTGGTTTTAATGTTATGGCTGATCAGTGTAAGCTAATACCCATTTTTGTATTCAGAGCAGTGATAGCTCAGTGGTTAAGGTACTGGACTAGTAAACTGAAGGTTGCCGGTTCAAACCCCACCACCACCAAGTTGTCACTGTTGGGTCCCTGAGCAAGACCCTCAACCCTCAATTGCTCATTGTGTAAGTCGCTTTGGATAAAAGCGTCTGCTAAATGCTGTAAATGTAATGTGAAGCATTCATGAATATAAGACATGCGTCCACAAATGCATTTATGCATTAAAAATATTACAAAGATACTGGAATTAAAACGCTTCAATTACAACCCAGTTTTTTTTTCTACTCTTGTTTTAGATAGTAATGAGTAGCAGAAATCACGTACTTTCTGCAGTTGATTAATTTTTGTTAAATTATTCAACCTTGTCGCCAGTTTCTACCCACTGAGTCTCCTGTATCAGACGACAGCTACTAATCTGACATGCCTCCCTTTAGGCGGCCATTGTCTTCTGTCAGACTACAGCTCATGCTTCATTGGACAGATCAACAGACTTGAAAGTGGCTGTGAACTGCTTTATTTAATACTTGAGGTCTTACGGATACCTAAGGTTGGTTAGTGTTGCTTTGATAAATATGAGTCGATGAGTCAAGAAAACTTTCCAAATAATGGTCAGTATGTTCCTGTAAGCTGCCATTTACACTGATCAGCCATAACATTAAAATCACCTCGCTGTCCATTTTATCAGCTCCACTTACCATATAGGTGCACTTTGTAGTTCTACAATTACTGACTGTAGTCCATCTATTTCTCTGCATGCCTTTTTAGCCTCTTTCACCCTGTTCTTCAATGGTCAGGACCCCCACAGACCAGCTATTATTTGGGTGGTGGATCATACTCAGCACTGCAGTGACACTGACATGGTGGTGATGTGTTAGTGTGTGTTGTGCTGGTATGAATGGATCAGACACAGCAGTGCTGCTGGAGTTTTTAAATACTGTGTCCACTCACTGTCCACTCTATTAGACACTCCTACCTTGTTGGTCCACCTTGTAGATGTAAAGTCAGAGACGATCGCTCATCTATTGCTGCTGTTTGAGTTGGTCATCTTCTAGACCTTAATCAGTGGTCACAGGATGCTGCCCACGGGGCGCTGTTGGCTGGATATATTTGTTTGGTGGACTATTCTCAGTCCAGCAGTGACAGCATTGCTGTCTTAGAATTGTAGAACTACAAAGTGCCCCTATTTGGTAAGTGGAGCTGATAAAATGGACAGTGAATGTAGATACAAGGAGGTGGTTTTAATGTTATGGCTGATCAGTGTATATGTGCATGTTTTATTGTTAGGACTTAAGCTTGCAAGTTAGCCCAAATAGGGTAAATGTTTTATTGTTTTTGTGCCATGTGGGAGCTCTGAACCAGTCTAAAAGCACTGAATAAAAGCATTAAAGACAAAAAAGAAAACTCAGGGGCCTCCATATATAAGTTATAGCAATGTACTGTATAAAAGCTGTCATGTGTACAGGGGTTCCAAGCTCCATTTGAAGCGCAATCAAATATCCAACCTGCAGCAAATATTCATAAAGCAAATGCTGCCTGGGATTTATTTTTCTTTTTTCTTACAGTCTTCCAGCAGAGAAATCAATGTAGTCAAGCTCTCTAGTGACCAATGATCCAATGTACTATAGTAAAACATTTAGAAACTGTATTTCCCAGGACTGGTTTAGTATAGTGCAGAATCTCAGTTAGTGTATTATAGCAGCTTTGCTTGAGTACTCAACTTCTCATGAGAACTATTATCTTCCATCTGCTCAAATTGTTCTGCGAGATGCCGTACCGCAGTTATCGTGATTCTGGACGCAGTTACGTTCTGAAGATCAGCAGATGTTTTAAATGTGGCACCGCAGATACTTCTAGACGTTCTGACCTTTAATGATCTAGATTAATGTAAAAAAATGGACTAGCCCTCATTCCAAATGGCAGTGTTATTGCATATTTGTCACTGTGAATGATTTCAGGTCATTAAACAAAACCTAATGTTACACAAAGGGTTACACAAAGGAATTGTTTGCATAAAATGTGGCAGCAATAACTGGAACTAAACACTACATAAAATTGATGTATTAGTATTTTACATTGAATATATTTCCACTCTTTTTTTGCAGCACCAGTTTAAAACAGACACACAGCTTTTGTTTTAGGTAATGCCTCAACACAACTATTGGGTTCAAGTCTAGACATGATTAGGTGACTTTAAAAAGGTTAATTATTTTTCCTTTAAGCTGTTTTAATGTAAACTTGGTTTAGACTATTTTCCTGTTGCATAACTAGGGCTGAAACGATTCCTCAAGAAACTTGAGTAATTGGATTACTAAAAATCATCGATTCAAATTTTTCATATACTTTAAAGGATACTTTAGAGGATATTTTAAATAAAAAGGATTCACACAAATCATACAAAGACAAAATTAAATTGAACTGAAAGTTATAACTAGCTAAAAATAACTGGAGTTTTTCATTGTTCAGTCCAGTCAGTTGTAAGTTCTGGACATTTTTGGTGCAAACACGCCAGGTTTCCATCCCATCTGGTAGGAGCAGCATTGTTGGCACTGCAGTCTCGACTTGCAGTCTTTAACCTCGAGAGGGAACTACCATGATACAAAGCCTTTGGTTGAAAAACCATATATATCCATACATTGTTGATAATAAACAACGTCATGATTGGATACATAGGGAATTTCACACAGCACTAAAATGCACTTCAATTAAGCTTTATTTTTGGAAAAGATTCAAGCCATTGTACTCACATGAATGGATCATGTACATTCGGTTTGCATTAGTGGATTGGATTCATAGACTGAAAGGCTGATTGGACACACAATGATTTGGTCCTACGATAAAAGCAGGAGCCGTTTTCCAAACAAATAAGACCTAGAACTAGAAGTCCTAGTAGTCTACAGTATTAGAAGATCAGTTTCCAATGGCAGAATATCAGTCTAGGTTTAGTTAATATATTAGAGGCAATATTTATGTCATTGTTATTCACTTATGATCATTATTTATTCATTGCAAAGCATGTCCAAGCACTTTCACACTGCTCATAATAAATAATATATACCTATTCGAGGGTTGATGTTTCAATAAATGACCTTTTATAGGATAATGCATTATTAACAGTAATGCATAATGCATTTAATTGGACTTTTATTTCATTGCAGCAGTTCAACTTTAATCCATTTGTTCACTTTAATTCACCCATTCCTGCATTTATCTTTAAATGTAGGTGTACACTGATCAGGCATAACATTATGACCACCTTCCTAATATTGTGTTGGTCCCCCTTTTGCTGCCAAAACAGCCCTGCAACTGTGATGCACTGTGTATTCTGACACCTTTCTATCAGAACCAGCATCATTCCTTGGACCACTTTTGATAGATACTTACCAGCCCACAAGTGCTGCAGTTTTGGAGATGCTCTGACCCAGTCGTCTAGCCATCACAATTAGGTCCTTGTCAAACTCACTCAAATCTTTACACTTGCCCACTTTTCCTGCTTCTAAATAATACATCAACTTTGAGGATAAAATGTTCACTTGCTGCCTAATATATATCACCCACTAACAGGTGCCTATAATCAGTTATCAGTATTATTCACTTCACCTGCCAGTGGTCATAATGTTATGCCTGGTCGGTGTATTTGTCAGGATGCACTAAGAAACTGATTATCAGTATCGGCAGGGGTGTCATAAAGTAGACATTGGCGCACATGGGTTCTATGTCAGTGCAGATTTATTCATTTAGCAACAACAGTGTAAATTTTCTAACCTGATTCTCCTTTTTTGAGCACCAGTTGCATCGCGTGTCTAAATTAGTGCCGGGGGAAAGCAGGAATTGATCTGATTTGCAATTTACACCATGTAGTTCACCATTGTTTTGTTAATGGGCCTAGGAGTAACAAGAATATATTTAAGATAGAGGTGTGGATTTTAGAAATGCATATTAGTGTAAACACTAACAGCAGTTTATTAGACCTCTTAATATATTAAATAAGTGCTGTTTATATGGAATATAAGTTAATCAGGGCCTCAATGAAGTGGCATTAAAGAAAAATCAAAGTAATACATGCAGTAATAGGAAAAAATAAGAGAATAACCACTTTTACCTTTGGCTTTTTTGAAACGTGTTGCATGCATTTACTTATGGTTGATTAGTGTATGTATTGTTAGGGTAAATATTAAATACTGTATATTGAGTGTGCTCAGGTGGTGCAGTGGTAAATGAAGCTAGCCCACTACCACTGGGATCCAGGGTTTGAATCCCCAATGGTGCTATGATCAGTCAGGCATCTACATAAAGACATGATTGGCTGTGTCAGGGGGAGGTGGCAAAGGCTCTGTGATGGATTGGTCTCATGTCCAGGGTGTGTTACTGTAGTGGTGGTAAATCCGGTTCATTTTATGGACTCGGGTTAATCTGAGTCACTCAGTAATAAGATCCAGTTCACTTGAGTCACTTGGGTCACTTGGGTCCCGCTCCCCACCCGTCCAATAAATAAAATAAATTACAACTGTAAGGATCCACAGACATATTATTAGGTTACAGATGTTTAGTTTAAATTTTAACTTTAATTTAAATTCCACACACCAAAAAACAAACAAACACAACTTAAACACAAATAACAACAAATGGATCATGGGGGATAGGGACAAGGATGTGGGAGAGGGGGTGAACTCACCTACCAATCAGATGGGTATATTAATAGGTCAAGGGTTCAAGGGGGATGATCAACAATAAATTGCCATGGTAACTTGACCCAGTCAGGCAGCCACAGTGGCACCAAAACAAACAGTTAATTAATTACCATGGGGGAAGGGCTATGATACTCCTTAAGTGGTACAGTCCCAAAGTAGCCTGTAAGCATTTGCATTTTAATAATAATAATAACTATATTTTGTTTTACTTACAAGAAAATATGCTGCATTATTAATCTATACCACTACTATTGATGATAAGAATAACATTAATAATAGCACGTGCACAAAATCAGCCACATAACGAACACCAGCGTGTTTAACCACTTGTTTATTGGAATATTTAATATATTAATTAGATTCACGGACTGGAGTGAAGTCGGTTCAGTCAAATCATGAGTCTGCAGTGTTTTCGGTGAGCCTGCTCACTCGCCTTGTGTACTCAGTAGCCAATTAGAGGACTCATAGGATCCGGGTTCAGTGATTCCTGATTCAGTACGAAGATTCGAATCAATAACCCGGGTGATTCAGGAACCGCCCAGTTCTACGTTACTGGAGCCTATCGCAGCTTTTCAATGGGCACAAGGCACACAGTAACACCCTGCAGGGCAGACACATACACACACACTCATACACACTCCCATTCACCTATAGGGCAATTTAGTGTCTCCAATAAACCTGACTGCTGTCTTTTCACTAGATCACATTCATAAAACTTTAGGAAGCTTCACAGTTTTGACTGTCTTGACTGTTGTGTTTGTCACAAACACCAGTAAACATAGATTTAAATAAATTCTACTATTTTCCCTGCAGGCAGACCATTGAATATGGACTGAAGAGACGAGGAAACTTCAGCGAAGACAAAACAACCTTTGGCGTCTATCGAAGGATTGCTGTTCAACAGATTTTCAGCTAAGCCCTCAACACTAATGTTGGCCAATTCTTCTGGGATGGGGGGTTCCAGGATTGGTGATTTGAATGGAGGGTGTTTTGCCCAAAACCTGTTCATCATAGCTTAAGAAACAGGATTGATCTTGCCTGAACAAGTGGAATTCTAGGACCTTTTACCTTCTTCTAGGCCAACCTCATCTGGACCATGTCCGGGCAAGGGGGAACCACATGGATAACATCAGTCATGGTCCAGCCAGTTGCCAGTCTACACCGAATCTCTTGGATTGTAATTTTAGCCGCTTGGCTTGTCGTGGCTCAAGCACAACAGCATCCCATCGTCACCACCAACTACGGGAAGCTACGAGGCTTGAAAACATCGCTACCCAATGAGATTTTGGGACCAGTGGAACAATACTTGGGGATTCCGTATGCTCTACCGCCAACTGGTGAAAGGAGGTTTCAGCCTCCAGAGCCTCCTATGTCTTGGCCCGGAATTCGAAACGCCACACAGTTCGCCCCGGTCTGCCCACAGTTTCTGGAAGATCGTTTTTTGCTCAATGATATGTTACCTGTATGGTTCACTGCCAACTTGGATACAGTTGTGACCTACGTGCAGGACCAAAGTGAAGACTGTTTATACCTGAACATCTACGTGCCCACTGAGGATGGTATGTACCACTTTATTGTATTATTTTTGGGGGGGAATTGGTTTGTAAAGACTGTTTAAGCATAGAAAAAAGGGCTCGTCGATTTTTGACTCCAGAGACTCTTGAGACACTACAGTTTTGTGCTCTTACCTGAATTGTCTGAGTCACGCTTCTTGCAAAGTCAGTCCCAGAATACTGATAAAACAAGGACAACAAAGTTAAAAAGACAACTACATAGCAATTGGCTTTACTTTCAAGGGGATTGTCTTGTGGAGACTGCTGAGGTATTGATTTTTTCAGTCAAGAAGCTCAGTCAGGTTAAGATCTTAATAACAGTAGGGAGTGAGGATACTTGTTTGTCGAATTTCTTATAGAGCATGGTACAGCAGTTAGTTAGTCATTATTACTAACTGCTTCATCGTGGTCAGGGTCACAGCTCGTCTGGTGCCACCCTGAAACACTGGGTGCTGCCTGAACTGGTCATTAAATCCAACTCTTGGCCGCACTTACTTATACCTGTTGGCAGGTTTGAACACAGGACTGTAATGACAATGTTGTAGTGCAGCACCCACTCTGCCAGCTCTGCTTTTGTGTCCCCTGTTTAAGGCAACAATATGTTTAGGAATGGTAACCTGTTGATGTTTGGTAGTGAGTATAGAATAGTAATGCTACAAGTCAGTGGTATCACAGTGGTAAAGGTATTAGAGTAGTGAAAATTAGGTTGCTGGTTTAAGCCCCACCACTGCCAAGTTACCACTGTTGGGCCCCCGAGCAAAGCCCTTAATTCAAAGCAGGTATTATTTGGGTGGTGGATCATTCTCAGCACTGCAGTGACACTGACATGGTGGTGTGTTACTGTGTGTTGTGCTGGTATGAATAAATAAGACACAGAAAATGCTGCTGCTCACTGTCATTGCTGGACTGAGAATAGTCCAATAACCAAAAACATCCAGCCAACAGCGCCCCATGGGCAGCGTCCTATGACCACTGGTGAAGGTCTAGAAGATGACCAACTCAAACAGCAGCAATAGATGAGCGATTGTCTCTGACTTTACATCTACAAGCTGGACCAACTAGGTAGGAGTGTCTAACAGAGTGGACAGTGAGTGGACATGGTATTTAAAAACTCCAGCAGTGCTGCTGTGTCTGATCCACTCATACCAGCACAACACACACTAACACACCACCACCATGTCAGTGTCACTGCAGTGCTGAGAATGATCCACCACCTAAATAATACCTGCTCTGTGGGGGTCCTGACCATTGAAGAACAGGGTGAAAACATGCTATGTAGAGAAACAGATGGACTACAGTCAGTAATTGTAGAACTACAAAGTGCTCCTATATGGTAAGTGGAGCTGATAAAATGGACAGTGTAGAAACAATGAGGTGGTTTTAATCTTATGGCTCATCAGTGTAAGTTCTATTTAGAGAATGGTGGTTAAAATACTGGACTACTAATCAGAAGGTCACTGATTAAAGACCCACCACTGCCAGGTTGCTGCTGTTGGGCCCTTGAGCAAGGCCCTTAACCCTCAATTGCTCAGACAAACACAATTTTCTTGTCATATTGACTGTATACATACAGCGATGGACTATGCAGGAATAAAATTTATAAATGATCGATTTCCCTTCAGAATTTTTAATTCTAGCAGTAATTTGTGGTAAAAACTGGTTAGAAGGAATTTGATTTGTGATCTTTAGCCATTGTTTTTTGCTTAGCATCAGTTTAACCACGGCAACCAAACACCCACTGGTGATGATGACACTGACACTGCCGATGTGACCACAAGGCGATGCGCGATCAGCGATTCGGGCGACAAGTAGAGAGTAGTCTCTGCCGGTCTGAGTATTCAAAAAATATTAATAAAGGGAACCTTTATAGTTTATTAACTAGATTTAGAAGAGTACTCTGACACGTTCAAAAAACACACAAAAAAATGACAATTATTTGCAACTGAAAAAATCTAAAGACTTAGTCCAGATGTTTCTCTACATTTTGGGGGCTTGGATGTTAGGCTTTTCCATGGGTTGTATTTATTCCTTGGTTAAAATGTCTTTTTATTTTGAAATGTCTTGAATGTGTTTAGAATGCTTTCGAATGTAAACTGGTAAATGTAATTTTAGGATTGAACATATGGCAATAATTGGTAAAACACCAGAGATTTGAGGTTGTCGGATTATGCTAATGATCCTGACTGAAAATGTGCATTTCTGCATGTCTTCAGTTCGAATACTTCAGTAAAATCCATTAAATCAGACAAATTAGAATCAGAATACAACTCAAACACAGGCGCTATGACTCTAATCTGAGAGATCCTGGTTAACCGCTGATAAAACCGTAAGCAGCCGTTTCCACCCTGCTGCTGTTTATTATTGTCACATCAGTTACGTGGGAATTTCTTGACGAGCCGTGTTGTGTCAGATACTCGACTTGTCGACCATGTGGACGGCCACTGCGGCACAGCGGGCGTTAAATAATCTCTGCATTTCTTGCTGCTTGCAGTGCTGTTTAATAACCGATGCCACGCATGTAGCTGAGTGATTTTGGCTGCAGTTGAAGGGCTACTGCTTTGATCCTGGCTGGGATAATAAGTACGTGCAGAATACAAGTAGGCTGCAGGAATTAAACTTACTGATTTTATAGGGATAAAGAGAAGGTTATTTTTTTGCATCCCAAGGATCCACTTATGATTTATTAGTGTACCACTGTTCTGGTTGCTTCATCCCAGTTGGGATGCCACTTCAATAAAGTGTGCTTCCAAAAGATGTGCATTTGAGTTACTTAAAAGCCTTTGATTTGCTTTATTTTTTCAAATCTGACTGATTTCTTAAACCCATTTGTTTTGAATGGATAGAACTGACTATTATTTAATGAACCTTTTTTAATCAAGGTGATACACAATTTTAATTAGGAGTTATGTGTCCTGTTGAGGCGTGTGGCATGGTGTGACCTAAATCCTCAACCTTTTTATCAACAGCCCAATATTTTAGAATACCAAAACCACCTCAGTTTATGGGCTGTTTATATTAAAACAAACTGAAAACTAAAATCCTAATGATTTCTATCAAACGACCAGTTAGCCTTAGGCTGTTATGCTAATTATGGTTATTCCAAAATATTTTAACATGTTTGACGACTTTTAAAGCAATTTCGTAGAATGTATTTACTATTGATAGATATAGACTGATATTTACACAGACCAGGCATAACATTATGGCCACTGACAGGTGACGTGAATAACACTGATTATCTCTTTATCACGGCACCTGTTAGTGGGTGGGATATATTAGGCAGCAAGTGAACATTGTATCCTTACATTTGATGTGTTAACAGCAGGAAAAATGGGCAAGCGTAAGGATTTGAGCGAGTTTGACAAGGGCCCAATTGTGATGGCTAGACGACTGGGTCAGAGCATCTCCAAAACTGCAGCTCTTGTGGGGAACAGCTCAAGGAAGGAAAAGTGGTAAACAGACAACAGGGTCATTGGCGGCCAAGGCTTATTAATGCACATGAGGAGCGAAAGCCTGGCCCTGTGTGGTCCGATCCAACAGACAAGCTACTGTAGCTCAAACTGCTGAAGAAGTTAATGTTGGTTCTGATAGAAAGGTGTCAGAATACACAGTGCATCACAGTTTGTTGCGTATGGGGCTGCATAGCCACAGACCAGTCAGGGTGCCCATGATGACCCGTTCTCTGCCGAAAGCACCAACAATGGGCACAATGGAAGAAGGTGGCCTAGTTTCATGAATCACGTTTTCTTTTTTTACATCAAGTGTATGGTCGGGTGCGTGTCCGTCGCTTACCTGGGGAACATATGGTACCAGGATGCACTATGGGAAGAAGGCAAGCCGGCAGAGTCAGTGTGATGCTTTGGGCAACGTTCTGCTGGGAAACCTTCAGTCCTACCATCCATGTGGATGTTACTTTGACACGTACCACCTACCTAAGCAGACGACTATATTGTAACACAAGATAAAATGGTTGTTATTACTAAGGACAGAATTTTAATTAAGAACTTGTTTCTGCTCAAAAGTTATAAACTTTATGAGATTACTCGCTGAGCTGGGAGAAAGGAGGACTTAAAAGTTGCAGAGTGAGATCTGTGAAAGTGGTAGCTACAAAGAACAAAAGCGAAGCGAAAGTTCAAGAACCCATTGGTCAACATGTCAAATTTTTAAGGAAACAGAACAAACAGGTTGCCAGTCCATCACAGAGCAGACTTTCAGAAGCACTTTTAAAATACTGGGAAGACTCCTTACCCTTTCGATATTAAATGGAGTCTGAGACACCCTCTTCAAATAGCCATTTGGTTTAGCTTACTTCAGAGATGGGGACTTGAGTCGCAGACCCAGCGACTTCAGACTCGACTCGGACTCGTTTCAAATGACTTGTGTACAACAAAAGTCAGCAACATTAGTTACGTGTGGCAATTATATATATATATATATATATATATATATATATATATATATATATATATACTGTATATATATATATATATACAGTGTATCACAAAAGTGAGTACACCCCTCACATTTCTGCAGATATTTAAGTATATCTTTTCATGGGACAACACTGACAAAATGACACTTTGACACAATGAAAAGTAGTCTGTGTGCAGCTTATTTAACAGTGTAAATTTATTCTTCCCTCAAAATAACTCAATATACAGCCATTAATGTCTAAACCACCGGCAACAAAAGTGAGTACACCCCTTAGTGAAAGTTCCTGAAGTGTCAATATTTTGTGTGGCCACCATTATTTCCCAGAACTGCCTTAACTCTCCTGGGCATGGAGTTTACCAGAGCTTCACAGGTTGCCACTGGAATGCTTTTCCACTCCTCCATGACGACATCACGGAGCTGGCGGATATTCGAGACTTTGCGCTCCTCCACCTTCCGCTTGAGGATGCCCCAAAGATGTTCTATTGGGTTTAGGTCTGGAGACATGCTTGGTCAGTCCATCACCTTTACCCTCAGCCTCTTCAATAAAGCAGTGGTCGTCTTAGAGGCGTGTTTGGGGTCATTATCATGCTGGAACACTGCCCTGCGACCCAGTTTCCGGAGGGAGGGGATCATGCTCTGCTTCAGTATTTCACAGTACATATTGGAGTTCATGTGTCCCTCAATGAAATGTAACTCCCCAACACCGGCTGCACTCATGCAGCCCCAGACCATGGCATTCCCACCACCATGCTTGACTGTAGGCATGACACACTTATCTTTGTACACCTCACCTGATTGCCGCCACACATGCTTGAGACAGTCTGAACCAAACAAATTAATCTTGGTCTCATCAGACCATAGGACATGGTTCCAGTAATCCATGTCCTTTGTTGACATGTCTTCAGCAAACTGTTTGCGGGCTTTCTTGTGTAGAGACTTCAGAAGAGGCTTCCTTCTGGGGTGACAGCCATGCAGACCAATTTGATGTAGTGTGCGGCGTATGGTCTGAGCACTGACAGGCTGACCCCCCACCTTTTCAATCTCTGCAGCAATGCTGACAGCACTCCTGCGCCTATCTTTCAAAGACAGCAGTTGGATGTGACGCTGAGCACGTGCACTCAGCTTCTTTGGACGACCAACGCGAGGTCTGTTCTGAGTGGACTCTGCTCTTTTAAAACGCTGGATGATCTTGGCCACTGTGCTGCAGCTAAGTTTCAGGGTGTTGGCAATCTTCTTGTAGCCTTGGCCATCTTCATGTAGCGCAACAATTCGTCTTTTAAGATCCTCAGAGAGTTCTTTGCCATGAGGTGCCATGTTGGAACTTTCAGTGACCAGTATGAGAGAGTGTGAGAGCTGTACTACTAAATTGAACACGCCTGCTCCCTATGCACACCTGAGACCTAGTAACACTAACAAATCACATGACATTTTGGAGGGAAAATGACAAGCAGTGCTCAATTTGGACATTTAGGGGTGTAGTCTCTTAGGGGTGTACTCACTTTTGTTGCCGGTGGTTTAGACATTAATGGCTGTATATTGAGTTATTTTGAGGGAAGAATAAATTTACACTGTTATATAAGCTGCACACAGACTACTTTTCATTGTGTCAAAGTGTCATTTTGTCAGTGTTGTCCCATGAAAAGATATACTTAAATATCTGCAGAAATGTGAGGGGTGTACTCACTTTTGTGATACACTGTATATGATCCGACATCATTCTGATCGTGTCATTTTCTGCTCTCTAATAACGTGGTAAATAATAATAATGGGTAAATGTTCCAGCCAGCTTCCGGCGTAGTGATGAATCGTCGCTCCCTACTTAAAATGGTGGAATACGTAGTGCACTTCACAGTAACAGATAATGTGAATGAAACGCTCCTACAGAATTGGCGCTAATGATTGTTTCTGAACCAGTCAGACCTTCTGATTGTAATTTTTAGTTAGAAATGCTGTTATTTGCATGTATTTAGTTTGCAGCGTCACACAGATGATTGTCAATTAAACGCTTCACAACCGGGAAAAGTTTGGAGGTTTTTAAATATAAGCACATTTACAAAATAACGGATTATATTCCTAATGGGACACACGGTTATACAGTGTATCACAAAAGTGAGTACACCCCTCACATTTCTGCAGATATTTAAGTATATCTTTTCATGGGACAACACTGACAAAATGACACTTTGACACAATGAAAAGTAGTCTGTGTGCAGCTTATATAACAGTGTAAATTTATTCTTCCCTCAAAATAACTCAATATACAGCCATTAATGTCTAAACCACCGGCAACAAAAGTGAGTACACCCCTTAGTGAAAGTTCCTGAAGTGTCAATATTTTGTGTGGCCACCATTATTTCCCAGAACTGCCTTAACTCTCCTGGGCATGGAGTTTACCAGAGCTTCACAGGTTGCCACTGGAATGCTTTTCCACTCTTCCATGACGACATCACGGAGCTGGCGGACATTCGAGACTTTGCGCTCCTCCACCTTCCGCTTGAGGATGCCCCAAAGATGTTCTATTGGGTTTAGGACTGGAGACATGCTTGGCCAGTCCATCACCTTTACCCTCAGCTTCTTCAATAAAGCAGTGGTCGTCTTAGAGGTGTGTTTGGGGTCATTATCATGCTGGAACACTGCCCTGCGACCCAGTTTCCGGAGGGAGGGGATCATGCTCTGCTTCAGTATTTCACAGTACATATTGGAGTTCATGTGTCCCTCAATGAAATGTAACTCCCCAACACCTGCTGCACTCATGCAGCCCCAGACCATGGCATTCCCACCACCATGCTTGACTGTAGGCATGACACACTTATCTTTGTACTCCTCACCTGATTGCCACCACACATGCTTGAGACCATCTGAACCAAACAAATTAATCTTGGTCTCATCAGACCATAGGACATGGTTCCAGTAATCCATGTCCTTTGTTGACATGTCTTCAGCAAACTGTTTGCGGGCTTTCTTGTGTAGAGACTTCAGAAGAGGCTTCCTTCTGGGGTGACAGCCATGCAGACCAATTTGATGTAGTGTGCGGCGTATGGTCTGAGCACTGACAGGCTGACCCCCCACCTTTTCAATCTCTGCAGCAATGCTGACAGCACTCCTGCGCCTATCTTTCAAAGACAGCAGTTGGATGTGACGCTGAGCACGTGCACTCAGCTTCTTTGGACGACCAACGCGAGGTCTGTTCTTGCTCTTTTAAAACGCTGGATGATCTTGGCCACTGTGCTGCAGCTCAGTTTCAGGGTGTTGGCAATCTTCTTGTAGCCTTGGCCATCTTCATGTAGCGCAACAATTCGTCTTTTAAGATCCTCAGAGAGTTCTTTGCCATGAGGTGCCATGTTGGAACTTTCAGTGACCAGTATGAGAGAGTGTGAGAGCTGTAAACTAAATTGAACACACCTGCTCCCTATGCACACCTGAGACCTAGTAACACTAACAAATCACATGACATTTTGGAGGGAAAATGACAAGCAGTGCTCAATTTGGACATTAAGGGGTGTAGTCTCTTAGGGGTGTACTCACTTTTGTTGCCGGTGGTTTAGACATTAATGGCTGTATATTGAGTTATTTTGAGGGAAGAATAAATTTACACTGTTATATAAGCTGCACACAGACTACTTTTCATTGTGTCAAAGTGTCATTTTGTCAGTGTTGTCCCATGAAAAGATATACTTAAATATCTGCAGAAATGTGAGGGGTGTACTCACTTTTGTGATACACTGTATATTTAATAGCATCTGGAAGAACAAAAGTTAAGGTAAGCAGTATTATGGATTTTTTGCTGTGTTTGGGATTTTGGCCGCTGTGCCGTAATTTGCAATGAAAACAAAACGTCAGTTTAAGCTTTTAACCGGTACCTAGGAAAGTAAAGGCACTAAGTAAAACGGCAAAATACAGTCGCTAATCTGTTGTTATCTGAACTTACTGTACATAGTATTTGTTTATTTCTATGCTACATTTCCAATATGTGTTTTGTGTATATTATATTGACTCGTGACTTGACTCTGACTCTAGCCTAAAGACTCGTGACTTGACTCTGACTCTAGCCTAAAGACTCGTGACTTGACTCGGACTCTAGCCTAAAGACTCGTAACTTGACTCGGACTCTAGCCTAAAGACTCGTGAACTGACTCAGACTCTAGCCTAATGACTCGTGACTTGACTCGGACTCTAACCTAAAGACTCGTGACCTGACTCGGACTCTAGCCTAAAGACCCATGACTTGACACAGACTCTAGCCTAAAGAATCGTGACTTTACTCGGACTCTAGTCTAAAGACTCATGACTCGACTCGGACTCGTATTTTGTGACTTGTGAACATCTCTGGCTTACTTTGATTCTAAATACTTGGGTAAAAATAAGCTGTATTTAAATAATCTTGTTTGGGCCGTATCTTGGTTGACATGTTAAACTCTAAAATATTGGTAGATGGTTTATGCACTAGTGTTGGTATAGTCACAAGACTAGGAAAGACATAAGTTTTTAAACATTATTTTCTTGGTGAGACCATTAAAGGGTTGATGCAGTAAATCTTCCTGATTTCTGTTGTTTATTCCTCCATTTCTCCTTGTCTATGTTGGAAACAGAACAAGGAACGTGCTCTGTGTTAGCTAGCAGCATAGTTGGACATTATCTTTTTTACTGGGCGAGTTGCAGCACAGAGGCAAAGGAACATCCTATATCATGGAGAATTAATCAGAATGAAAGCCTCAGCGTGGGAGGGGTGCATTCCAGACAATGAGACAACATCCACAGCGAGTTCCTCTCTACTCTTTAATTGCAGGCATTCACTGCGTCCGCTCTCCATAGCACAGCGTTTCAAAACAAGCCATTCACGGAGACAGAGAAGGGGAATAGAAAAGAAGAGCAGCTCTGATAAATCACTGCTTGTTACCTCCAGCGAGCTCCGAACACACACACCCTCCCACGCCATAATATATAATACACTCTTTGTGTACATACTGAAACCGAGCCTTTATGAAGAAACCACAGGGATCAAAATGCAAGATGTCATAAACCAGTATGGGTATGTGATTGACTTGGATGGATGTGTTCAGTATGTGTAATTAGCAAAGCCTCTTGAGCGTCATGTGGTTATTGCTCGTCAGTGTCACAGTTAACATGACTTTGAATTTACATTGGCAGTTGGCAATAAAGCAACGGAGAATCATGTTTAAATTCAAGTTTCATGCCAACAGTCTCCTTATTTCTCATTTTTGATTGATTGACTATTATTATTATTATTATTGGTGCCTATACAAGCAGGGCTAGTTTGACTGCACCTATTAAAAACAAGGAAATCCCAGAGTGCTAGGGTGGTGCAGCGGTCTTATGAGCTAGCACACTTGCACTAAAATCCAATTTTGATTCTCAGTTGTGCAACCATCCTGGCTGGGTGTCCCCCAAACACAACCGTGAGCATACACTGATCAGCCATAACATTAAAACCACCTCCTTGTTTCTACACTCGCTGTCCATTTTATTAGCTCCACTTACCATATAGAAGCACTTTGTAGTTCTACAATTACTGACTGTAGTCCATCTGTTTCACCCTGTTCTTCAATGGTCAGGACCCTCACAGGACCACCACATAACAGGTATTATTTAGGTGGTGGATCATTCTCAGCACTGCAGTGACAATGACATGGTGGTGGTGTGTTAGTGTGTGTTGTGCTGGTATGAGACACAGCAGCACTCCTGGAGTTTTTAAATACCGTGTCCACTCACTGTCCTCTCTGTTAGACACTCCTACCTAGTTGGTCCACCTTGTAGATGTAAAGTCAGAGACGATCGCTCATCTATTGCTGCTGTTTGAGTTGGTCATCTTCTAGACCTTCATCAGTGGTCACAGGACGCTGTCCACAGGGCGCCGTTGGCTGGATATTTTTGGTTGGTGGACTATTCTCAGTCCAGCAGTGACAGTGAGGTGTTTAAAAACTCCATCATACCAGCACAACACACACTAACACACCACCACCATGTCAGTGGCACTGCAGTGCTGAATGATCCACCACCCAAATAATACCTACTCTGTAGTGGTCCTGTGGGGGTCCTGACCATTGAAGAACAGCATGAAAGGGGGCTAACAAAGCATGCAGAGAAACAGATGGGCTACAGTCAGTAATTGTAGAACTACAAAGTGCTTCTATGTGGTAAGTGGAGCTGATAAAATGGACAGTGAGTGTAGAAACAAGGAGGTGGTTTTAATGTTATGGCTGATCGGTGTAGTTGCCACTAGTATCATACCAGTGCACTGGTACTCCAAAATATGTAATAATTCAAGTTAATAAATTGTATATCAGTCGTATGCAGCACAAGTACACAACAAGTACTACAAATAATCTTGGTAATAAAATGAAAATGAAGGAAGTGTGTCATATTATTGACACATATAATGAAATATGTGGTTTTCATTTGACCAAGTAAAGCAACGTGGGTCCTCGGGACTTGGATTTCCAGGCATGTGTTATTGTGTGTTGGTCTGCAATAAATTGCAATAAAAGTTAATGAAAGTTGTTACTAAATATTAATAATAATAATAATAATAAAAATACGAATAATAATAATAGTAGAGCATGCCAGTGGGGGGTATGGGAGCGCACATGATGCACTATACTGGTTCCTTTAATCCGAGAATCTCTGCGCCTCATTAAACCTTAATTCGCTCTAGCCGGAACTCAGCTGGTGGTGCCGCATTCTTGACCGTCATGATTAATCCTCCCTGGACGGATAAGTTGCCTCCAGAGGCGGCGTGATGATCTTTCTCTGAGCGGACCCAAACTTTGGATCCTCGCTGGGCGTGCTGTTCCAGTTGGTGGAGTGGCTGCCTCACTCAGTCTTCATTCTTATTCTACCCCTGTTTTGTCCATTATGTCTGTTGTGGGGTGTGGATGTTAGATGGCCACACAGCCCAGTAATTGGGATATGCACATGACATGGCAGTGCACTTTCCATGCTGGTTGCAAGCCCTGATTAAAATAAGGAAGGGTTGCATCAAGAGGGGCATGTGCCAAATGAGGTATGTGAACCAGATGCACTGTAGTGACCCACACAAATGGGAACAGTTAAGGACTATGGCTTAAACCAGTGACCTTCAATGACCTCAAAGGAATGTATTTCTGTAGCTGCACTAGCTTGGAAGTGTTGAAGAGGTGTAAGACTTTTAGGTTAGGCTGGCATTTGAATCACATGGACAAAAGCAGAAAACTGCATCGGAGCGATTGGCTGGCCGAGTGAAGGCTGTCAGACAGCCTTTCTGACAGACAGCTTGTGCTACGTGAGCTATAAAAGTTAGGAAATGCTTGTGAGCCAGGCCAAGAAAAGAAGGTAGTCATGCACCAGGGAATAGCCCATGTCCAGACTGTTCCTAAATTTGCTGTCCTAGTATTTGCAGTATTTTTGGCATTGCTGTTGCTTGTGTCTTCTGCCAACGTTTTTCTCAAGTGAAGTGTTCGAATCGGCAAATTGACTAAACAGGTTTTAATTTTAAAATGAAAGCAGTTCATGAATGATGATTGTGAGTCAATTAGTGAGAGTACCTACTGCTAAGGTTATTTTGTGCATATATTACTCCAATTCACCTTGTGACCGGTGCTTCCTCAAGCACGCCGTCAACTCGATTTATTATCATAAACAAATAGCAACTTCTTATTGATTTCCTTTGCTCAATACATGCATGCTGCGAAGTAAGCGGTGCTCCTTTGATTCATAATGACTTGAGCAGTAACGGGTGCCAACGTCCTTACTGCGTCATCTCTCCATTCCTGGCTGATGGTGACATAAAGCTTTCAAGGCAGGGAAGTGCTGCTGCCATAGTGGACTAATACCACTTGTCTCCAAGCTGTCAGTAACTCAAGGTATTGGTAATCCAAATGTATGGATAAACCCTCTACAAGCCATGGTTTTGCTGAATTTACCAGATATGAAATGTGAGGTTAAGTAAAGCAACAAAGTCTGTGAATTGGAGATGTAAAAAGGCAGAAGAATCTGAGCTCCATTCGGCTAATAACTGTCTAAGCCATCAATAGACTAAAAACACAAAAGCCAAAATATTAACCTTTGTATGATCTCATGGTTAGTACATTTAACCAATTAGCAAAGTCAAAAATTAAATTATTCTTAAATGAGCAACAGCTGTGTTGACATTTTTAATGGTAATTTGCAGCCCTCCATATTTAAAGCAGATTGGGCAAGTGCTTTGCAGTGTCAAATCCGAGACCCTCATTTAGGTAAAACCAGTTCAGAATTAGTAAAGGAAGCAAAATTAAAGTCAAGGTCTTTTAATAAATGCATGGTTAGTACTTACTCGGTAATAAGGAGCTAGGTCTGTTTTTTAAGGCAACAAAAGAAGACGCAGCCTTAATGCTGGTCCTCCTTCTGAGAAATTGAGTAAAGCAGGGTTAATCAATAAGTTTAGGTACTTGGGTCTGATCCAATTTTTCATCTTAAGATGAAAACAGACTGAGCTTGCATCTAGTGGCTTCCATGGTTTAATTTTCTTAATGTTTTACTGTAGCAATCTGCTATAGCTAGGTCACTTTAGTAGCATGAAACAAGAATCATTCAGTATTTTTGAACAGGTTGGATTTTGTCAGCATAGGGATGGTAGTAGGAGGCATCCCCACTTAGAGAATGTACACTGCCTGGCCAAAAAAAAGGTCACACACTCTAATATTTCATTGGACCGCCTTTAGCTTTGATTACGGCACGTATTCGCTGTGGCATCGTTTCCACAAGCTTCTGCAATGTCACAACATTTATTTCTGTCCAGAGTTGCATTCATTTTTCCCCAAGATCTTGTATTGATGATGGGAGATTTGGACCACTGCGCAAAGTCTTCTCCAGCACATCCCAAAGATTCTCAATGGGGTTCAGGTCTGGACTCTGTGGTGGCCAATCCATGTGTGAAAATGATGTCTCATGCTCCCTGAACCACTCTTTCACAATTTGAGCCCGATGAATCCTGACATTGTCATCTTGGAATATGCCCGTGCCATCAGGGAAGAAAAAATCCATTGATGGAATAACCTGGTCGTTCAGAATATTCAGGTAGTCAGCTGACCTCATTCTTTGGGCACAAAATGTTGCTGAACCTAGACCTGACCAACTGCAGCAACCCCAGATCATAGCACTGCCCCCACAGGCTTGTACGGTAGGCACTAGGTATGATGGGTGCATCACTTCAAATCTGGACTCATCAGACCACATGACCTTCTTCCATTGCTCCAGAGTCCAATCTTTATGCTCCCTAGCAAATTGAAGCCATTTTTGCCGGTTAGCCTCACTGACAAGTGGTTTTCTTAAGGCTACACAGCTGTTTAGTCCTAATCCCTTGAGTTCCCTTGGCATTGTGTATGTGGGAATGCTCTTACTTTCACAATTAAACATCTCCCTGAGTTCTACTGTAGTTTTTCTACCATTTGATTTCACCAAACGTTTAAGTAATCGCCGATCACGATCATTCAAGATTTTTTTCCGACCTCATTCCTAACTTGAAGATGATGTTTCCCCACTGTCCTTCCACTTTTTAATAATGCGTTGGACAGTTCTTAACCCGATTTTAGTAGTTTCAGCAATCTCCTTAGATAGTTTTCTCTGCTTGATGCATGCCAGTAATTTGACCCTTCTGAAACAAATTAACATCTTTTCCACGACCACAGGATGTGTCATTCGACATGGTTGTTTAACAAATGAGAAGCTACTCACTGCATCAGTTAGGGTTAAATAACTTGTTGCCAGCTGAAACATAATCACCCATGCAGTAGGTGGGAGGCTCTTACCTATTTGCTTAGTTAAATCCAGGTGGTGACCTTTTTTTTGGTTAGGCAGTGTATTTAGAGGTTAAAATCAAGAGTAATAAAGCAGTAGTGTCATGTGTCCTGACTTGACAGGATAAACTTAATTATTAGCTAAATTAGCATTGTACTTTGCTATGCAGTTTCACCCTATAACTCAGTTAGCTACAATAATTGACACACAGACAACACACAGACACCTCAATGTCACTGCTGGACTGTGAATAGTCCACCAACCAAAGATATACAGCCAACAGCGCCCCGTGGGCAGCATCCTAGTGTCTAATAAAGTGGACAGTGAGTGGACATGGTATTTAAAAACTCCAGCAGCGCTGCTGTGTCTGATCCACTCATACCAGCACAACACACACTAACACACCGCCACCATGTCATTGTCACTGCAGTGCTGAGAATGATCCACCACCTAAATAATACCTGCTCTGTGGTGGTCCATTGAAGAACAGGGTGAAAGCAGGCTAAAAAAGTATGTAGAGCAATAGATGGACTACAGTCAGTAATTGTATAACTACAAATTGCTTCTATATGGTAATTGGAGCTGATAAAATGGACAGTGAGTGTAGAAACAAGGAGGTGGTTTAATGTTATGGCTGATCATTGTACATCCAGATGTACATATTTAAAATGTTCTCTTGTGGTCTTTGAGGTCCCGCAAATGGCAAAGTCTAGCAAATAATAAACAGTTGCAATCAAATTCAAAGTTAATGTAAAAGTCTGTTCCCAATTCATCCCCCTTGTTATCTTTCTCCTTTAATTAACAGTAGGAGCCAACACATACAATCAACACTCTGATGTCACCAATAACGAGGGTGGCGAAGACAAAGGTATTTTTTTTTTGTCTGTAACCCCACCCTTCTTTTTAAATTTTTTTTTTTTAAAGAAAAACTATATTGACATTACAAAGCCTTATATGTATGTATGGGATAAAAACATATAAAAAATTTTTTTTGTTTAATTTTGTTTGGGTTTTCCCATTTTCTTCCCAGAAGGAGTATCATCATTTCTTGGATCTTTTTTTTTTTTTAAGATATAAGATCTTCTTGGATTTTTTATTGCAGCCTCATACTCAGCATCATACAAATTCAGAAGGCTGTGCAAGACACCTAGTATATTAAGAAAAAGGCCGGCATTTAAACACTTAGTAAGTCCCCTTCGTTGGTGCTGCAAACCTAAAGTGTGCATGTCTTTTCTCTTTTCCTCCTCAGAGAAATGGTTTTATTTTTTTTCCAGTGCTTGATGAAGCATGAAAACTAACCAGTGTATCATGACAGTAATAATGTGTAATTCCTACCCTAACTAGTGTCCATAAAGCCTTGGATTTTGGCTTAATTAATATGATTAGTAGGATAGTGGTAGCCAAGTGGGTAGAGCTTTGGGCTATCAATCAAAAGTTTGAGAGTTTGAATCCTAGCTTGGCCATTCAGTCACTGTTGGGCCCTTGACTTCTTTGCTCCTGGGGCACTCACTGTCCATTTTATTAGCTCCACATACCATATAGAAGCACTTTGTAGTTCTACAATTACTGACTGTAGTCCATTTGTATCTCTGCATGCTTTGTTAGCCCACTTTCATGCTGTTCTTCAATGGTCAGGACTCTCCCAGGACCACCACAGAGCAGGTATTATTTAGGTGGTTGATGATTCAGCACTGCAGTGACACTGACATGGAGGTGATGTGTTAGTGTGTGTTGTGCTGGTATGACTGGATCAGACACAGCAGCGCTGCTGGAGTTTTTAAATATGGTGTCCACTCACTGTGCACTCTATTAGACACTACTGCCTAGTTGGTCCACCTTGTAGATGTAAAGTCAGAGACGATCGCTCATCTATTGCTGCAGTTTGAGTTGGTCATCTTCTAGACCTTCAGCAGTGGTCACAGGACGTTTCCCACAGGGCGCTGTTGACTGGATATATTTTTGGTTGGTGGATTATTCTAAGTCCAGCAGGGACAGTGAGGTGTTTAAAACTCCATCAGCATTGCTGTCATCTGTGGTGGTCCTGTGGGTGTCCTGACCATTGAGAAACAGCATGAAAGGGGGCTAACAAAGATGGACAAAGTGCTTCTATGTGGTAAGTGGAGCTGATAAAATGGACAGTGAGTGTAGAAACAAGGAGGTGGTTTTAATGTTATGGCTGATCGGTGTGTGTATATATGACAAATGAAGGCGTTCTATTCTATTGTGTAAAGTGTTCCTCATACAGGAATATCAAAATCACACCAACATCTGTCGTACTGTAATAATAATAACTGTTAAGTCAAAAGTGAATGTGTGGTGAACCATTATTTACAGCAGGGTACAATCTACGACTGTGTATTAGCAGTGGTGATGTATTACTTGTTTCAGCTCTCTCGATGTTGCACCTTTGCAAATTATAGCTCCCTTACAGAAGCAACTGTCATTAATGCACCAGTCTTTTTTAGCCTTAGTTCTTAAATAGCTATTTTTTGTTTGCTTTCCCCACTGTTTTCATCTCTATTGTAATTCCTTTCAACCAGACTTTTTTTGGAAATTAATATTAATGAAAGACCTCATTTAAGAACTATTGAACAAAAGGAACACAGCTGGCAGCCACATCTTAATTGACTTACATGCATATTAAACAGGGGTTGTTGGCATTGGCTTAACGGCTTTATTACCAAGCGGAAAGAAGTTTGATGGCCAGCAAGACATCAGTAGCACTTCCAGCATTTATCCATACATGGTAGCTCAATGGTTAAGGTACTGGACTAGAGATCAGAAGGTTGCTGTTTCAAGCCCTGCCACTGCTCGGTGACTACTGTTGGGCCCCTGAACAAGGCTCTTGACCCTCAATTTCTTTCTTTTTTTTTATTTTGTTTATGCATGTTGTCCCCTTTTTCTCCCTTTTAGCACGTCCAATTGCCCGATTGCCTCATGCTTTCTCTCCACCAATGCCGATCCCTGCTCTGATTGAGGAGAACGAAGCTACCCCACGCCCCCTCCGACACGTGGGCAGCATGCCGTATGCATCTTATCACATACACTTTGACGAGTGCAGTACAGCTCAGCGTTGTGTACGGAGAGACACACCCTGAGAGCACTCTTTTCTCATCTCTGTGCAGGCGCCATCAATCAGCCAGCAGGGGTCGTAATTGCACCAGTCATGTTAGAGAGACCCCATCCGGCTCAGTCCCGCCCATATCTGAACAACAGGCCAATCGTTGTTCATGTGGCCACTCCGCCTTAGCCGGCAGGCAGAGCTGAGAATCTATACGATGTATTCGAGATCCCAGCTCTGGTTCCAGCGTGTGTTTTTACCGCTGCGCCACCTACATACTGTCACAATTGTAAGTTGCCACGTTGGCAGCGTTCTATGACCACTGATGAAGGTCTATAAGATGACCAACTCAAACAGCAGCAATAGATGAGCGATCGTCTCTGACTTCACATGTCATTGTCACTGCAGTGCTGAGAATGATCCACCACCTAAATAATATCTGCTCTGTAGTGGTCCTGTAGGGGTCCTGACCATTGAAGAGTAAAAGGAGGTTAAAACAGTATGTAGAGAAATAGATGAACTACAGTCAGTAATTGTAGAACTACAAAATGCTTCTATATGGTAAGTGGAGCTGATAAAATGGATAGTGAGTGTAGAAACAAGGAGGTGCTTTTAATGTTATGGATGATCAGTGTGTATAACAACAGAGACCTTGAATTGTTAAATAGCTGAATTTTTATATCAAGCAGAAGAGAAAAAAATCCTTCACTGTCACCCCAACCACACCGGTTGTCCATGAACCTCCTCTTTGGCCTTCACAACAACATAGTTGATTACTTAAATAAAATACAATATCTTGTTGCTGTGTTTAATTTGCATATATTTCCTACTGTCTTAACTTTTTTTGGAAATTTGCTTTGGGTTTTTGACTATTAGTTGACTAATAGTGCTGTAAATTTATTAAAAAGTTATTACAGTACTTAAAGAAAGTACTTAAAGAAAAACTGACGTTTTTTCTTGTGCCATGTTTTGATAGGCTTTTAGGGATAAGTGGGCATTTGCTAATCATTGAACTCAGGTGTTCCAATCACTTCCATGGCCACAGGTGTAAAAAACCAAGCACCTAGGCATGCAGACTGCTTCTACAAACAGTTGGGAAAGAATGGGTCGCTCTCAGGAGCTCAGTGAATTCCAGCGTGGTACTGTGATAAGATTCCAGCTGTGCAACAAGTCCAGTCATGAAATTTACTCACTACTAAATATTCCACAGTCAACTGTCAGTGGTATTATAACAAAGTGGAAGCGATTGGAAACGACAGCAACTCAGCCACGAAGTGGTAGCCACGTAAAATGACAGAGCGGGTCAGCGGATGCTGAGGCACATAGTGCGCAGAGGTCGCCAACTTTCTGCAGAGTCAATTGCTCCAGACCTACAAACTTCATGTGGCCTTCAGATTAGTTCAAGAACAGTGTGTAGAGAGCTTCATGGAATGGGTTTCCATGGCCGAGCAGCTGCATCCAAGCCTTACATCACCAAGCGCAATGCAAAGTGTCGGATGCAGTGGTGGAAAGCATGCCGGCACTGGACTCTAGAGCAGTGGAGACGTGTTCTCTGGAGTGACGAATCACGCTTCTCCGTCTGGCAATCCGATGGACGAGTCTGGGTTTGGCGGTTGCCAGGAGAACGGTACTCGTCTGACTGCATTGTGCCAAGTGTAAGGTTTGGTGGAGGGGGGATTATTGTGTGGGGTTGCTTTTCAGGAGTCGGGCTCGGCCCCTTAGTTCCAGTGAAAGGAACTCTTAATGCTTCAGCACACCAAGAGATTTTGGACAATTTCATGCTCCCAACGTTGTGTGAACAGTTTGGGGATGGTCCCTTCCTGTTCCAACATGAATGCGCACCAGTGCACAAAGCAAGGTCCATAAAGACATGGATGAGCGAGTTTGGTGTGGAAGAACTTGACTGGCCTGCACCGAGTCCTGACCTAAACCCGATAGAACACCTTTGGGATGAATTAGAGCAGAGACTGCGAGCCAGGCCTTCTCGTCCAACATCAGTGTCTGACCTCATAAAAGTGCTTCTGGAAGAATGGTCAAAAATCCCCATAAACACACTCCTAAACCTTGTGGAAAGCCTTCCCAGAAGAGTTGAAGCTGTTATAGCTGCAAAGGGTGTGCCGATATCATATTAAACCCTATGGATTAAGAATGGGATGCTCACACCTGTAAGTGAAGTTAGTCCCCAGTGGTCATTTTACAGTGGGCACCTTAGGCAAACTATACTTAACTACCACACCACTGGAACGTCACTAACCTGTGCATGTCCACTACCAGCCATGCCCACAACTCCTCTTCTAATTATGCAAAATGCTAAAACTGGATAGAAAATTCAGATGACCCATCTCTCCTTGCATCCCTCTTCCTACTTCTTTCCAGTTCTGGCCATATGAAGATGAGTAATGTGTGTGGCGCCATACAGCCCATGGGGGAATATATTATCCTCCTCAGCCTGTCCTGGCAGTGATGAATGTCCGCGGCTCAAGCACTGCAGAGTCACCCCCGCTCGCTCCTCCGCTATGCCAAAATCTCTCTCTCACACCACGCCATCAGAGCAAAGAAAAACAGGAACATTTTTATTTCTCTCCAAAGTAATGACCAGTGACAGCACTGGGACACTGCGAAATTCTTTGCCTCGCCTTCCTGCCATGACATCCTCCACTCGAGGTGTTTGTTTGCGTGGAACCGTAGCGCCGGGTTAAAATAATTGCCCTTTGAATTCACCGTTCTCCATCTTGCGACCCTGATGTGCTGCATCCTTCAAAGAGAGCGATTTTCTTTAGGCTGTGTACTGCTAGTCGGAGTACTGCATCTTCTGACCCTATGGCCACTGCTAATATGGTATCCGAAAGAGCACTTTAAAGAGACATCTTTATGGAAGCTGGCTAGGTTTAAAGCCCTATTGATTGTGTTGGAATTCCTAGTAGCCTCTGCTCTTCTGGGATAGCCTTTTACTTGGAAACATGATGCTGGGGTTTTGGGAACTATACTATACCAAAGCACCTCCCAGTTATCCCAATGGAGTTGGATGGTTCTTGGATGTCAGTGGTCAGTTTAGCAGGATCCAGACAAGGCTTTATATAAATCATTAAACCAGTACCATCAGATAAACCCAGACATATACCTTAAGACTGACTGGATCTAGAGTATAATTTAACAGTCCAGACAATACCCAGACTGCTTCAGAGTCCAATCATAGTGTGCTTTACATCACCCTTAGTAACCCTGGTTTAACACTGGCAGCATGGGCATTTTGTGCCATGGTTTAACACTGGCAGCATGGGCATTTTGTGCCATGGTTTAACATCACCCCCAGTAACCCTAGGTTCAGACAGTCCAATCGTAGTGTGCTTTACATCACCCCCCAGTAACCCTAGGTTCAAACAGGCAGCGATTTGTCACCTTTTGTCGCCTGAATTGCAACTAGCAGCATGGGCATTTGGTGCCATGGTTTAACTAACAAGCAAAAAATAATAATCCAGAAAATACCTCCACTGCTTTAGAGTCCAGTCATAGTGTGCTTTACATCACCCTTAGTAACCCTAGTTTCAGACAGGCAGCGATTTTCTGCCTCTTGTTGCCCTAATTGCTGATCACTTGATCGCTGAGTTCACACCGGCAGCAGGGGCATTTTGTACCATGATTTAACACTGGCAGCATAGGCATTTTGTGCCATGGTTTAACAGACGCCAAGCAAAGTCCAGTCATAGTGTGCTTTACATCACCCCCAGTAACCCTAATTTCAGACAGGCAGCAATTTTCCACTTCTTGTTGCATGAATTGGTGATGGTTTGTTGCCATGAGTTCACACCAGCAGCGTGGGCATTTTGTGCCATGGTTTAACACTGGCAGCATTGACATTTTGTGCCATTGTTTAACACTGGCAGCATTGACATTTTGTGCCATGGTTCAACACAGGCAGCATGGGCATTTTGTGCCATGGTTTAACACTGGCAGCATGGGCATTTTGTGCCATGGTTTAACACTGGCAGCATGGACATTTTGTGCCATGGTTTAACACTGGCAGCAAGGACATTTTGTGCCATGGTTTAAAACTGGCAGCATTGACATTTTGTGCCATGGTTTAACACTGGCAGCAAGGACATTTTGTGCCATGGTTTAACACTGGCAGCATTGACATTTTGTGCCATGGTTTAACACCGGCAGCAAGGACATTTTGTGTCATGGTTTAACACTGGCAGCATGGGCATTTTGTGCCATGGTTTAACACAGGCAGCATGGGCATTTTGTGCCATGGTTTAACACTGGCAGCATTGACATTTTGTGCCATGGTTTAACACTGGCAGCATTGACATTTTGTGCCATGGTTTAACACTGGCAGCATTGACATTTTGTGCCATGGTTTAACACTGGTAGCATGGACATTTTGTGCCATGGTTTAACACTGGCAGCATTGACATTTTGTGCCATGGTTTAACACTGGCAGCATTGACATTTTGTGCCATGGTTCAACACTGGCAGCATGGGCATTTTGTGCCATGGTTTAACACTGGCAGCATTGACATTTTGTGCCATGGTTTAACACTGGCAGCATGGGCATTTTGTGCCATGGTTTAACACTGGCAGCAAGGACATTTTGTGCCATGGTTTAACACTGGCAGCATTGACATTTTGTGCCATTGTTTAACACTGGCAGCATTGACATTTTGTGCCATGGTTTAACACTGGTAGCATGGGCATTTTGTGCCATGGTTTAACACTGGCAGCATGGGCATTTTGTGCCATGGTTTAACACTGGCAGCATTGACATTTTGTGCCATGGTTTAACACTGGCAGCATGGACATTTTGTGCCATGGTTTAACACTGGCAGCATTGACATTTTGTGCCATGGTTTAACACTGGCAGCATTGACATTTTGTGCCATTGTTTAACACTGGCAGCATTGACATTTTGTGCCATGGTTTAACACTGGCAGCATGGGCATTTTGTGCCATGGTTTAACACTGGCAGCATTGACATTTTGTGCCATTGTTTAACACTGGCAGCAAGGACATTTTGTGCCATGGTTTAACACTGGCAGCATTGACATTTTGTGCCATGGTTTAACACTGGCAGCAAGGGCATTTTGTGCCATGGTTCAACACTGGCAGCATGGGCATTTTGTGCCCCGGTTTAACACTGGCAGCATGGGCATTTTGTGCCATGGTTTAACACTGGCAGCAAGGACATTTTGTGCCATGGTTTAACACTAGCAGCATTGACATTTTGTGCCATGGTTTAACACTGGCAGCAAGGACATTTTGTGCCATGGTTCAACACTGGCAGCATGGGCATTTTGTGCCCCGGTTTAACACTGGCAGCATGGGCATTTTGTGCCATGGTTTAACACTGGCAGCAAGGACATTTTGTGCCATGGTTTAACACTGGCAGCATTGACATTTTGTGCCATGGTTTAACACTGGCAGCAAGGACATTTTGTGCCATGGTTTAACACTAGCAGCATTGACTTTTTGTGCCATGGTTTAACACTGGCAGCATGGGCATTTTATGCCATTGTTTAACACTGGCAGCATGGGCATTTTATGCCATGGTTTAACACTGGCAGCATGGACATTTTGTGTCATGGTTTAACACTGGCAGCATGGGCATTTTGTGCCATGGTTCAACACTGGTTTGACACCAAGCAAAAAATAATAATCCAGAAAATACATCCACTGCTTCAGAGTTCAATTATAGTGTGTTTTACATCACCCCCAGTAACCCTAGGTTCAGACAGAGTCCAATCGTAGTGTGCTTTACATCACCCCCAGTAACTCTAGGTTCAGACAGAGTCCAATCGTAGTGTGCTTTACATCACCCCCAGTAACTCTAGGTTCAGACAGAGTCCAATCGTAGTGTGCTTTACATCACCTCCAATAACTCTAGGTTCAGACAGAGTCCAATCGTAGTGTACTTTACATCACCCCCAGTAACCCTACGTTCATACAGCCAGCAATTTTTCACCTCTTGTTGCATGAACTGGTGATCGTTTGTTGCCATGAGTTCACACCAGCAGCGTGGGCATTTGGTGCCATGGTGTAACTGATTTAGGTAACAAAATTGATCAACTAATTGGAGGGAATATCTCATCTATACATGTATCTCTGCATAGTCCATCACTGGGTGTGCAGTTAACATGCCAAGAAAACGATGTTTGTTCTTTGCAAAGTTTGACACATGACATTGAGTTTCTCTTCCATCTCTGGTATGAACTGTGACCTAGGAACCAAAAACGGAGCGTACTGTTTCACGATGGCAGATAATGCATGTACTGCACCGCTAATCGTTAAATTCCTTTTGGTAATCACCTCATCGCTTTGCTCCTAATTTGCAACAAGTTATACTTTGCTCAACTTTTTTGCCTCGCAGACTCTGCCCACTTCACGTTGCCAATATTCGCTCTGCCTCCTGTTGCTGGAAATCGCCAACTCCGATTAAAAACGAATCACAGATGGTCACTTTGTCGTGCCACTTTGCTGCCAGTATGAATGTAGTGTAAAGCTTGACATAGTGCGTGGTAATCTGAGGATTGTAAACCGGTGCTCGGCAACGAAAGCCAGTGAAATAGTGGCATTAAAGTCACTAATCCCTTCAGTACAATTCAGTGGCCACCACTGGCGTGTTGGTGACGCACACCTACAGCAAGTCAGTTTGACCCTTGCTTCTAGTTACTTTTGAGTACTTTGGGTCCTTAACACCTCTGTACATGAAGGTGGAGGAACTACTTATACACTATATTGCCAAAAGTGTTCACTCACCCATCCAAATAATTTAATTCAGGTGTTCCAATCACGTCCATGGCCACAGGTGTATAAAACCAAGCACCTAGGCATGCAGACTGCTTCTACAAACATTGGGTGGCTCTCAGGAGCTCAGTGAATTCCAGCGTGGTACCGTGATAGGATGCCACCTGTGCAACAAGTCTAGTCGTGAAATTTCCTCGCTACTAAATATTCCACAGTCAACTGTCAGTGCTATTATAACAAAGTGGAAGCGATTCGAAATCCAAGTGGTAGCCACGTAAAATGACAGAGCGGGGTCAGCGGATGCTGAGGCACATAGTGGTGTAAAGCATGCCACCACTGGACTCTAGAGCAGTGGAGACGTGTTCTCTGGAGTGACGAATCACGCTTCTCCGTCTGGCGAGTCTGGACGAGTCTGGGTTTGGCGGTTGCCAGGAGAACGGTACTCGTCTGACTGCATTGTGCCAAGTGTAAGGTTTGGTGGAGGGGGGATTATGGTGTGGGGTTGTTTTTCAGGAGTTTGGCTCAGCACCTTAGTTAAAGTGAAAGGAACTCTTAATGCTTCAGCATACCAAGAGATTATGGACAATTTCATGCTCCCAACTTTGTGGGAACAGTTTGGGGATGGCCCCTTCGTGTTCCAACATGACTGCGCACCAGTGCACTAAGCAAGCTCCATAAAGACATGGATGAGCGAGTTGTGACCTCAGCTTGATAGAACACTTTTGGGATGAATTAGAGTGGAGACTGCGAGCCAGGCCTTCTTGTCCAACATCAGTGTCTGACCTCACAAATGCGCTTCTTGAAGAATGGTCAAAAGTTCCCATAAACACACTCCTAAACCTTGTGGGAAGCCTTCCCAGAAGAGTTGAAGCTGTTATAGCTGCAAAGGGTGGGCCGACATCATATTAAACCCTATAGATTAAGAGTAGTATTAGTAGTGTAGTTATCTCTAGAAAACAAGTGATATAAATGTATGTGTTGTTAGGAGTGTATTAATATCATGTCCATTATGTAATTGTTCTATGTGCTCAGTGTCCAGTGGTTCTATGATAAGCTTCAGTCCTTTGTTACATCTTGATTTTGGATCAGCATTAAAAGGGCACCTTGTACCCAAACCCAGACAGAGCCATTATGCCGGCTGAATAAAAGAGTATGGTGTGATGCTGAAAGTCGCACGATAGTGAAGAGCTGCAAAATAGATGCCCTCGCATTAGAGGACTACCTGGCTGGTGCTCAGAACGTGGCTGAGATTAATCACCTGTCAACAGGGGTAGTTTTCTACCCTCTTTCTTACTCTCTTTCTCTCTTGTCTTGCATCCTTTCTTGCTTCCTTTAACCTTTTCTATCTTCCACGCTCATTTTTTTCACTCAACAGATGTCATTCCTTCTACTGTACTGTTTTTTAATCTTTTTGGCACCATCGTATCTTTGTTTTTTGTTTTGTTTTTGGCGGATACTCAAAACTGGTAGCCTTGCAAACACCGAGCGCAAGGCAGGAATACCCCGAACAGGGTGCCAATCCATCTCAGGGCTTCTGCCATGACACCTTCTCAGACGCAGCCAATCATGTAGACCGATCATGCAGATTCGAACCAGGATGGACCCAGTGTGTTAGACCGTTGTGCCATCCAAGCACCATCTTATTTTTGTTTTTTGTTTTTGGCGGATACTCAAAACTGGCAGCCTTGCAAACACCGAGCGCAAGGCAGGAATACCCCGAACAGGGTGCCAATCCATCTCAGGGCTTCTGCCATGACACCACCTCAGACGCAGCCAATCATGTAGACCGATCACGCAGATTCATGCCAGGATGGACTCAGTGTGTTATCTAAGCACCACAACCCAAAACATAACAAATATAAACGTAATATTAAAGATTGTGCTGTAATATGACAAAACTGTAACCAATAGCTTATGGCAATTTAAACATCCAAGATTAAATGTAGGCTTTCCAAAATGTTGGTCCAACCACCCTTCTAAAGTTGTTTAAGGTTAACTGAAACGTAATTTGGTGGGTAGCACTGTCGCCTCACAGCAAAAAGTTTCTGGGTTCGATCCCCAGGTGGGGCGGTGTGGGTCCTTTCTGTGCAGAGTTTGCATGTTCTCCCAGTGTCTGCGTGGGTTTCCTCCGGGAGCTCCGGTTTCCTCCCGCAGTTCAAAAACATGTGGTCAGGTTAATTGGAGACACTGAATTGTCCTATAGGTGAATGGGTGTGTGTATGTGTGTCTGCCCTGCGATCTACTGGCGCCCCATCCAGGGACTTACTGTGTGCCTTGCGCCCATTGAAAAGCTGGGATAGGCTCCATTACCCCTCTGCGACCCTAATTGGATAAGCGGTTAAGAAAGTGAGTGAATGAGTAAGTGAAATGTAATGTTGTTGAGCAGTTTTTAGGACATACATTTTCATATTAAAGCACTCTAGTTTTGCTTTAGCATTATTGCTTATTTCTAATTTCACCGTTCATTTTCCTATCAGTCCTGACCAACGACCTCATTTATATAACTGGATACTACGCAGGCGCGGTTATCCAGGGGCAAGGGTAGCTCAGTGGTTGAGGTACCGGACTAGTAATCATAACGTTGTCGGTTCAAGCCCCACCATCACCAAGTTGCCACTGTTGGGCCCTGAGCAAAGCCCTTAACTCTTAATTGCTCAAATTGTAGTTAGTGATAATTGTAGGTCGCTTTGGATAAAAGCATCTGCTAAGTGCTGCAAATGTTAATGCAAATCCAAGTTCAGCATCATCTGCTGTAATGGATTTATTTACAAGTGAACATTTTATCCTCAAAGTTGATGTTTTAGAAGCAGTAAAAATGGGCAAGCGTAAGGATTTGAGCGAGTTTGACAAGGGCCAGATTGTGATGGCAAGACGACTGGGTCAGAGCATCTCCAAAACTGCAGCTCTTGTGGGGTGTTTCTGGTCTGCAGTGGTCAGTATCTACCAAAAGTGGTCCAAGGAAGGAAGAGTGGTAAACCAGCGACAGGGTCATGGGCGGCCAATGCTCATTAATGCACGTGGGGAGTGAAGGCTGGCCCGTATGGTCCGATCCAACGGACGAGCTACTGTAGCTCAAATTGCTGAAGAGGTTAATGATGGTTCTGATAGGAAGGTGTCAGAATACACAGTGCATCGCAGTTGCAGGGCTGTTTTAGCAAATGTTATGCCTGATCGGTGTATATTTAAATGATGACGAGAATAAGTGATTATTGTTACCTGGTATATTAAGAGTAGAAATAATTACTAAGGCTAAAATGACAATAATGAGAAAAAGGTACATGGTTTGTCTTCCAACTCTTTTAGCATTTCTTTGGGTTTGGGATGTCCAGTAATACAACAGGACGCTGGATAAGTCTGGATCTCTATTGAATTTGAATTTCTGAAGCAAAGCCTGCCAAAATCTGGATACCTTTCTATTCCAAAAGGAAGAGGTCAACAGTTTAAAGTTTATCGTAATGATCAGTGTCAGAGGTAAGCACCACCATCTCTGAAAATCAGATTTGATTTGTGCCAGCAAGAGGCACAATTGGCAGAGAAGAGCGAATTTAAGGAACGACTTACACTGATCCCCGAATACCTAAATCCAGTCCCATTAAGCTTAAACGGAATGTAAGACTGTGAGAGCTGACCTGCTGGTGTGTTAATAGGGTAGCACTTTTGAGATAATTGACCTTAAAGCCAGGAAATTGTCCAAATTTGTCCAGTATGGATAGGATTTATAGCAACCCTATTACAAGTAAATGAACATAATCTGCATATAATGATAATTTAAATTCAATTCCAGCATGAAGGATATCATGTGGGACGGGTGAAGATCTCAGTGCCTTAGTAAAAGTTCAATGGCCAAGAAAAATAGCAGAGGGGAAAGTGGGCACCCTTGCCATTCTAATCTGAAATAAGCGAGTCGTGTTATTAGTAGGGCGCTAATAAATTCATGGGAAAATGTGCTTAATTTTTATGGACTTTGCTTTTTAAAAACCACAGATTTCATAGATTTTTAAACAAAAGTGCCACATTTCACAGCAGTCATTAAATAGCACTCATAAATTAAGTGATAGAATTAATGGAAGCTAGAATACAAAACAGAGCCTACCTTAACGCAAGGGTTTTCAACCTTTTTGGACATACGCCCCCCTAATGTGTGCCAACCTTGAACTTGCGCCACCCCTCCAACCCAAAACCCCACAACCCTGCAACGTTAATCAATGCGATTAACGCATTAAACTTTTAATTAATTAAACAAATTAATTAAGATAAAACATTTTAATCAAACGATGTTTTATTGGGCTTTGTTTGTGCCACTTTAAATATGTGTCACTGATGTAATTTGCGCTGCTTTAACAGAGCAACATTGTGTTTATAATGTATAGCGATAACACGGGTCTTTCTCCATTTTGCGGTTGTGAGTTACAAATGACTCGAGCTGTTATTACAGTTATTAATTGACGCTTTAATGTCATCTTTGGTCAAAGAACGGATGTGTCTCGCCGAGCATCTTCGTGCACGGATACGTGTTACAGGCAAAATGAGCTCAGTCTCTTTATTTCACATGAATTTGGATGGAAAGCCCATGAACTGTACACGTCGTGGGAACATTACAAACACTGGTGTTAAATGGATCACAATGGACTGTATAAAAGCTTTAACATTGTTAATGATGTGGGTCCACATGACGTTATACGTGTTGCATCTAGAAATGGTTCATTGTAGTACCCTTTGAGCGCCTGTTTTCAATGGCAGGGTTACGAACAGGAAAAGATTCTCACTTTTGCCAGATAATGTGAACACACTTGTCATTTTAAATAACTGGCTAAAAGATGGGTAGATGTTAACAACTCTATATAGGCATTGGCTGGCTTTCTAAAAATAATTAAGATTTAATAATTTTATCATAATTATCATTTTTTTATTGGTAAACATGTTCATGCAATAAAAATGTGCATAACTCCAAATTTAGATTAGTTATTTTTGCAGTCAATTAATGGCGATTAATTAGTTTTTTTAATCGCAATTAATCTCGATTAAAAATTGTAATAATTGTAAAATAATATCATTAACGCTGTGCACATCATACATACCCTATCTAAATTAATGCGACGGCTGAGCCTGTTTCTGCTAGCACATTATAGAAATTCGTGGTTCATTTTGAGTTACAGGTAGTCATAAATCATAAGCGGTACTTGCTTTAGATGCTTTCTGCTTTAGAGAGCAGAAAACGTTACTTCACAGAGCCAAGTAGAGGCAAAAATACACCTATGGTTATATACGAATTGACTGGTAATATACAAATTGACTCCTGACTCACTCATAGCAATACTGTGAACAGAGCATTTCCCACTATACACCACTTTTAAAGACACACACACATCCGTGTCCTATAACAGCAGTCACTGTTTTTGTCACCAATTTATCTTCACCGTTAGCCCTGTTTTTAAGTTTTGCAAGCCAACAGTCCTTTTTTTAGACTGAACTGGATAACATTAAATGTGCGTGTGTGCGTGGTCAGCGAGACTAGTGAAACAAATTGCCTTAATTTCAGAAGTAAAAAAAAATCTCGTTATGTCATGTCCCCCTGGACAGGTTCTCCACACAGGTTAAAAACCCCTGCCTTAACAAATACATAAATAGTTGTTAGTGTTTTGACACTCCCCTCTTTGTGTCCAGAGAATCGGGTTGGGAGTTTTCCAAACTTAGTTTTGTCTAACTGATTGACAATGTAACCAAGCATCTTTAGAGTTTGCTAAGTTTATAAAGTATGGAATAAACTGTACATAGATAAACTATCAGGAGCAAATTACATTACTGGCTTGTTCTTTTAAGGCACAGACTACAGAGAGATGATCACATGTGTAGAGAAGCACACTTTTCCATTGATTATGAAATCCCCAAAGGGAAAAATGCACAGAGAGATGATCATGTGTGTAGAGAAGCACACTTTTCCATTGATTATGAAATCCCCAAAGGGAAAAAAATGCACTTAATATGTAAACACACACATCAAACATTATCAGAACACTAAACCACGATTGAAAAATGTTAAATTGCATGTGTGTACAATTGTTGTACCGATCATATCCCTTGATAAACAGTCTAATTGCCGGGGCAAAAGAAGCTCATCCTGAGTCTCTGAGTTTTAGCCATCAGACTGCGTAAGTGCTTGCCTGATTTCAGCAGACTAAACACGCATTTACCGGGATGAGTGGAGTCCTTGACAATTTTTATAGCTCTGGTGCTGCATCAACTGATTTAAATGTCCTGCACAAGTGGAGCTGTGAGAGGACAAACAGTGATGTGTGTAGAGAGAGTAGAGCAGGGGGTTCAGGACACAACGCTGTGGGACTCCTGTGCTCAGGGTGTTGGTGTTAGAGGTGAACTGACCCGTTCTTACTACCTGGGGTCTGCCTGTGAGGGGGCAGTCTGAGGTCTATGGGCTTGCAGGCCAGTTTGTGGGTGACTTTGGTATTGAAAGCTGTGTCTATAAACAGCAGCCTTACATAGTTCTCTTTGTTTCCGTCTGTGTGGGTGTTGGTTAAGTGAGGGTGGTGTGCTGACCGTGAGATTCCATCCTCAGTAGACCTATTTGGATGGTAGTCAAACTGGAGTGGGTCCATGGCGTTAAATATGAAGGAGCAGATGGTGTCCCTTAAAATCCTTCACGACTTGTGAAGTTAGGGCTTCCAGTCGATAGACATTCAGGCATGATGGCTTATTGTTCTTCGGTAAAGGACAGTTACTGAGTTTTAAAAACAGGTGGGGACCACAAACTGAGCTAAGTTAGAGGTACTCAATGGAGTTAGAGGTAAACAAAACAGTAAGCTGATCAGCGCAGGATTTTAGGACGTGACCAGCAATGCCATCTGGGCTGGCCACAATCCAGATGTTGACATGCTTCAGAGTCTTCAAAACTTCTACCTCTGAGGTGGTGATCACATACTCATTTCAGTCCACATACCAGTGCTAGTGTTAGCCTTCAAACATGCATAAAGTTGGGGTATTTATATTAAGTTGCTGATAGGTCTCGGCCTCTACCCCCAACCTCTTAGGAGCTTCCTTCATGAGTCTTTGTTTATATTCCAACCTGAGAAAAATGGCGGCACTGCTCTACCGATCAATGTCAGAGGTAAAAAACTTGGCACAGAAGAGAGAAGGTGAGGAACGAGTTACACTAATCCACAAATACCTAAATGCAGTCCTGTTATTCTTACACAGAATCTCAGATTGTGGGAGCTGACCTGCACTCTTAAGATAATTGACCTTATAGCCAAAATTGTTCAAATTTGTCCAGTATGACTATGGGCGTCCCTGGAAAAGATGACATCTTGAAGGCAGCATATGTTGCTCTAAGATCTCGATGTACTTTTCTGCATTAATTCTGCCATCACAGAAAACTTTGCCAAGGGCACTGACACACCCCCATACCATGACAGACCCTGGCTTTTGGACTTGTTGCTGATAACAGTCTGGATGGTCCTTTTTGTCTTTGTTCCGGCGCACACGGCGTCCGAAAAGACATGCAATGCTGATTTATCTGACCACAATACACGTTTCCACTGTGTGACGGTCCATCTTAGATGCGTCTGAGCCCAGAGATGTCAATGCCGCTTCTGGACATAAGGCTTCTTTTTTGCACAGTAACGTTTTAAGTGGTATTTGTGCATGTAACTCTGTATTGTAGTGCTTGACAAAGGTTTGCCAAAGTAATCCCTCACCCATGTGGTTATATCAGCTATTGTTGAGTGGCGGTTCTTGATTCAGTGCCGTCTGAGGGATGGAAGATAACAAGCGTTCAGTTTAAGCTTGCGCCCTTGGCCTTTATGCACTGAAATCCCTCCTGATTCCTTGAATCGTTTAATGATATTATACACTGTAGACGGAGAAATATGCAAATCCCTTCCAATCTTTCTTTGAGGTACGTTGTTTTTAAAAATTTCAATCATTTTCTCACACGTTTGTTGACAAAATGAAGATCCTCTGTCTTTCCTGGATGCTGCTTCTGTACCAAACCATGATTACAATCACCTGTTTGGAATCACATTATTATTTAGTTTTTTCACCTCATTACTAGCCCCTAAACTGCCTCCGTCCCAAATATTTTTGGAATGTGTTGCAGGAATGGAGGTATATTAACAAATGAAATAAAGTTAAGCAGACAAAACATGAAATATCTCAGGTTCTCAGGTCTGCAATCAAATAAAAGTCAAAGTAAATGTAAGGAACACTGCATTTTATTTTATTTGCATTTTCCATACTGTCCCAACTTTTTCTGATTTGGGGTTGTAGAAGCTGGCTTTGGATTTACACGTATGAATGAACAACATCTGCATATTATGGCTATTTCATTATATAAAATTCTATTCCAGCAGCAGAGATACCATGTAGGAGCCTTTATTTATATTCCAACACGAGAAAAATGGAGACACTGTCCTATTTACCAAATGCTTGCACTGGGGTTAGCTTGTTAGCTGTTCTTAAATTCAGAATAACTAAGGTCCAGTGTGTTTGCCCCTCTAGTTGGACAGCAGACATATTGAAAAATGTTTGCCATGACCTGTCTGAGATTGGTTTTGTAAAAGGTTAAATGCCATCTCAGCATCCAGCAAAACAACTACCCCAGTGGTGTCTAAAAGTTGCTCGTAATATCATATATATAATAATTGAGCAAACATCAAGTTACAGATGTCTGTTCTGTATTAATCCAGCTTGTTCCCTAGACATGATTTCTAGAAAGATCTTTTTTTCAATGGGGGTGACCAGCACTTTGGCAAGGAATCTACATTTAGTAATATAAAGGGATTGTAGAAGCTGCAGGAGACAGGATCCTTATTTTTAGTAAGAAAGAATGGTTATAACATTATGACCACTGACAGGTGAAGTGAATAACACTGATTATCTCTCCATCACGGCGCATGTTAGTGGGTGGGACATATTAGGCAGCAATTGAATATTTTATCCTCAAAGTTGATGTGTTAGAAGCAGGAAAAATGAGCAAGTGTAACGATTTGAGTGAGTTTGACCAAGGGCCAAGTTGTGATGGCTAGATGACTGGGTCAGAGCATCTCCAAAACTACAGCTCTTGTGGGGTGTTCCCAGTCTGCAGTGCTCAAAGTGGTCCAAGGAAAGAACCAGCGACAGGGTCATGGGCAGCCAAGGCTCGTTGATACATGTGGGGAGCGAAGGCTGGCCCGTGTGGTCTGATCCAACAGACAAGCTACTGTATCTCAAATTGCTAGAAGTTAAGAAGTTAATGCTGGTTCTGATAGAAAGGTGTCAGAATACACAATGCATCGCAGGTTGTTGCATATGAGGCCACAAAAGAAGTACCAACACAATATTAGGAAGGTGGTCATAATGTTATATTAAAATAGAAATGTAAAGGTATATAAAAAGTTTACCTTTGCACAGTTTTTAAAAGGTATTGTGCAAAGTTTAAGAAACAGGTTAAGTAATGCCAAGCAAAATGCCATGGTTGACAGGTAGACAGTGTATCTACAGAACATATATTATGAAAAAAAAAAAATCGATCACAAAGAATATTTCTCACCAGTTTAAAATAAAAACCTGGAGGGAAATCACTTGTGTATAAATATCATCCCTGCGTAGTTCATCACTGTCTGTGCAGTCAACATGACAAGAAAACTCACTCACTCTCACTCACTTTCTTAACCGCTTATCCAATTAGGGTTGCGGGTGGATCGCTGGAGCCTATCCCAGGTTTTCAATGGGTGCAATGCACACAGTAACACCCAGGATGGGACTCCAGTCCATCGCAGGGCAAACACACATACACACACCCTGATTGCATGTGTGAGTCCGAGTCGCACTTAAGTCGCACAGCAACTTCAGTCTCGACTCGGACTCGTTTCAAATGACTCGGACTCGACTCGTGACTCGCAAAAAATGACTTGTGCACAACAAAAGTCAACAACATTAGTTACGTGTGACAATTAAATACATTATATATATGAGCTGAAATCATTCTGACATCATATTCTGCTCTCTAATAATTCTGCCGTCTTAACCCGCAACGCACGCAATGGGTAAATGTTCCAGCCAATGGTGGAATGGTGGAATACCCTACATAGTGCACTTCACAGTAACAGATAATGTGAATGGAACGCGCCTACAGAATTGGCGCTAATTATTTTCATGCTTTGTGAACCAATCAGACCTTCTGATTTTAATTGTTAGTAAGAAATGCTGTTATTTGCATCTATTTAGTTTGCAGCGTCACACAGATGATTGTCAATGAAACGCTTGATTGGCTTTTTAACGGGTTCATGTTTTACTTCACAACCGGGAAAAGTTTGGAGGTTTTTAATTATAAGCACATTTACAAAATAATGGATTATATTCCTAATGGAACACACGCTTGTAAATTTAACAGCATCTGAAAGAACATAAGCTAAGGTAAGCAGTATTATGGATTTTTTGCTGTGTTTGGGATTTTGGCCGCTGTGCTGTAATTTTCAATGAAAACAAAACGTCAGTATAAGATCTTAACTGGTACCCTAGGAAAGTAAAGGCACGAAGTAAAACAGCAAAATACAGTCGCTAATCTGTTGTTGTTTTTTATCTGAATTTACAGATTATTTGTTTATTTCTACGCTACATTTCCAATAAATAGGACTCTAGCCTAAAGACTCGTGACTTGACTCGGACTCTAGCCTAAAGACTCGTGACTGGACTCGGACTCGTATTTTGTGACTTGTGAACATCTCTGCCACCCCGCCTGGGGATCGAACCCAGGACCTTCTCGCTGTGAGGTGACAGTGCTACCCACCGAGCCACCATGCCGCCCTGACAAGAAAACTGTGATTGTTTTTTTGCTTTTGCTGCCATTTCATTGCAGAAGTTTGACACCACGACAATGAGTTCCTCTTCCATCTCTAGTAGGAACTATTACCTAGGAATAAAAAACTGTTGCGTCTTATTTCACAATGATGTGGTGGTGTGAGAAAATGCTCAATGCTTGATTCTGATTGGTAATTGCCTCATTGCTTTGCTCCTTTGTTGTAGAACGTCTGAGTGCAGATCCCTGGTTTGGGGTTAGGCTTCAGAACCCAGTGCACTCTATCCACAAGTGGTTTCTTTTTAAAGTTTACAAGCTTAAAAGCTTGTATTTGGCCCTGATAGAGGTCACCACATGAGCAAACTCAGCACTTAACTCTGAATTGAACATTTCTGCAATGTTATTACATATCTTAGAGAGAATCTCAACCTTAAAAGCATTTCTGCTGCCAATCTAGAGCTTAGTTTTCACTTCTTTGCTGCTCAGTGACTCAGGTGGCATCATGGTGGATGGCATGGGTTGATGCGGTGACTTTGCTGGTTGCTGGTACTTACTTTGCTGGTTTTAGGCATAACAGGTAAAGAACACAAGAGTTAAACCTTTCTTAATGAGTACAAATGAAAATTATCAGGAAGTCATCTTCAGTGTCAAACTGTAAAAGGCAAGAGCACGAGTAGATACACTCCCCCACACCCAAACTACACATTGCCATGAGCTAGCCATGATCATAACCCTTTCCTCTCATTTGATTTGACATTTAGCTCAGGCTCGAGGAACCTCAATCAGCCAAAGATGCCACAAGCAGGAAGCACATATCCTGTTTACTATCCTGCGACTTCTTTCATCATTCAGATCTGCTCGGTTCTTTTTCTGTTCCTCATCCCAGCATTTACTTCTCATTTCATTTTCTTGGTGGGTTTTCAGTTTTTCTTGGCTCCAGGCATTCACTCTAAGGAGCTGCCACTAATGATCCACGATGCCCGCTGGCTATTTGTGAAATGGTACCCATGTCTAGTGTCTCGCCAACCCCGTCATTTATAATCAGCTCCCGCTTTAAATTTGCTACTCAGTGTAATCAGGGCAGGGGAGTCACAAATAGTCCACTCATCTTAAGAAAAAGGATGACCTTAGGGAAGCGTTCTTGCTCATTTCATTTAAAAGAGTGCTGATTGGTCTGTACCCAGCTCAGTCTCTGCTCAGGGCTGATTGATGTTGCTGAATGGGATGCCGCTATGTGATGTAAAGCTTTCACTGCATTTTAATGTGCTGTACCTATCAACCTTCTGAAAGTAAGTACATTAGTTGCTTGATTTTGTTTTTAAAGGTCCCAGTCGATATGAAATTCACAAAATATGTTAATAAAGGTTAATAAAAGTTATTGATGGATTATTATTATTGGGCTGACTAGCCCCTGCTAGGTACATTTGGGTGTTAGTGCTAAATTAGAAAAGAAAGTATTTTATTTTATATCCAGACTTTCATTCAACTGTTTATAATACATAAAAAATAACTAAAAATGAATAAATAAATAAATAATTATGAAAAGTAATAACAGAAATAGAAAAAAGAGAAAATCTAAAATTTCTCTGCATACAAAAAATATATATAAATAAAAAAAATATATAAATAATAATAATTATAAAATTAATCAATTAAATAATACCAATAATAATAATAATAATGATAATAACAACAATAATAATAATAATAATAGTGATAGTAGTAGTAGTAATAATAATAATAACAATAAAATGTTTAAATAATAAAAATAATACAACTATTATTAATATATTATATTTTGGGTAATAAACCATGTTAAAGAATATATTTACAAAAATAGAAATAACATGTAATTATAATGTACAGTATATATATATATATATACTGTATATATATATATATATATATATATATATATATATATATATATATATATATATATATATATATATATATATATAATTAATAGGTATAATATCAATTAAATAATAATAATAAAATACTGTAATTGATGTATTCTATTTTGAGTAATAAACCATGCTAATAAAGATATTTACAAAAATAAAATAATTATAATTAATATTATTATATTATTCAAATAAGTAATAATAATAATATTAATGAAATAAGTAATGATAATAATAATATAATTATAATAATAATAATAAAATACTGTTATTTATGTATTCTTTTTTGAGTAATAAACCATGGTAATGAAGATATTTACAAAAATAAAATAATAATCATTATTGTAATATTAATCAAATAAGTAATAATAATAATAAAACTGTTATTGATGTATATTTATTCTAAGAGCAGGAAACTCAGATACAGGCAAATCATTTTTTCATCAATTTTATGATACAGAAACATTAACTACACCAGCTTTCATTTAGTCTTTAGTAGTCCAGAGCCACCATTCCTTTGGCTCTTTAGGCCACTGTACTGAATCTTGACCCGTCCAATCTTCTGTCTATTTACAAGTTCAAGGTTTCATAAAACTAGGATTTAACTAAAGACAGGTAATGACATGATTTGACTCATCGTCGTACAATGAACCTTTTATAAATGGTCAGTTTGGAGATATTTGATGTGAGCATCAGTCGCATGACTCTAACATATGA